>NW_027016250.1:0-90373 GCF_036934945.1 Oncorhynchus masou masou | reverse complement strand
CAACATGCCATACATGACTAATAAGCTGCTGCCGTAGTGAGGAGGCTGTACAGTATAACACTAACTCTGCATAGAATGCTGTAACAAAGAGAGGCGGTCTTATACTTATAGACATAATATAACTGCTGAAACAAAGACATGACTGTCTTATAGACATAAAGTAACCACTATAACTAAAATAACCACTATAACTAAAATATGACTGTCTTATAGACATAAAGTAACCACTATAACTAAAATATGACTGTCTTATAGACATAAAGTAACCACTATAACTAAAATATGACTGTCTTATAGACATAATGTAACCACTATAATAAAGATATGACTGTATTATAGACATAAAGTAACCACTATAACTAATGTATGACTGTCTTATAGACATAATGTAACTGAAATACATACATAAATACTGACACATACAAAGGTATCCAGTTAGCCTGGCTAGCTGTAGACTATACTAACTGGCTACTTAGCTAGCAGTGATGATTATCTCATATACACTATAACGGCACCACATGACTTTATCCCCTGACAGACAGCATGTCATAGACACCATGTACTGGTAATCCTCACTTGTTTTCTGCAGCACAAATACAGCTAAACATGGTGCAACTTGGAACTCGTCTTGATACTTCTGAGGAGAACTCACAAACTCTCTGTTCTCTGTCTTCACCTCACTATTTATGTGCAGGTTGAATAACGCTGAGTTCTTTCTGAACGACCACTTTTACTGACTGGAGAGTCATGACTCTTTTATTTTAGTCGTCTGTTTGGCCTGCTAGTACTGGCCTCAATGAGTCCTACAGCAGGATTAATACACACCCCTCGGCTCAGCGGCTCCAGAGATGTACTCCGACCACCAACTGTCTGTCATCATGTCCTCGGGGAAATAAATCACCAGCATAGAGAAGAAAAATACATGTTTAGAACTGATCATTGATCGCATGGTGCAAAAATGAAGCCAACTCATTGATTAGTAGAACCAAAACATACACAGCCTCTGCTCAACAAACCCGAACTGGAGAATGAATCGTTTAGGGACTGCATTTCACGAACCACATTGTGCTTATCACCCTCAAGGCAGTCAAGCAATGCATTCCGCCATGAGTCATTCTCAATCTAGTCCAAGAGTCATTCACTATCTAGTCCATGAGTCGTTCTCAATCTAGTCCAAGAGTCATTCACTATCTAGTCCATGAGTCGTTCTCAATCTAGCCCAAGAGTCGTTCTCAATCTAGTCCAAGAGTCGTTCTCAATCTAGTCCAAGAGTCGCTCTCAATCTAGTCCAAGAGTCATTCACTATCTAGTCCATGAGTCGTTCTCAATCTAGTCCAAGAGTTGTTCCATCTAGAGTCGTTCTCAATCTAGTCCAAGAGTCATTCACTATCTAGTCCATGAGTCGTTCTCAATCTAGTCCAAGAGTCGTTCTCAATCTAGTCCAAGAGTCGTTCTCAATCTAGTCCAAGAGTCATTCACTATCTAGTCCATGAGTCGTTCTCAATCTAGTCCAGGAGTCGTTCTCAATCTAGTCCAAGAGTCGTTCTCAATCTAGTCCAAGAGTCATTCACTATCTAGTCCATGAGTCGTTCTCAATCTAGTCCAAGAGTTGTTCTCAATCTAGTCCAAGAGTCGTTCTCAATCTAGTCCAAGAGTCGTTCTCAATCTAGTCCAAGAGTCGTTCTCAATCTAGTCCAAGAGTCATTCACTATCTAGTCCATGAGTCGTTCTCAATCTAGTCCAAGAGTCGTTCTCAATCTAGTTCTCAATCTAGTCCGGTTGAGGCCACAAGTAGACCTCGTTTCAAATATATCAAGAATGTATTTATTTGTATGTTTAGCAATCAATAAACATCGATGTTTTAAACCTTTAACATGTCTCAGTCACACAGCTCCAATAAGCCCCTTATGGTGAACAACATGTGAATGAGAGGATTATAGAATCATTAGAATCATTTTTGAGTTTTCAGTTCATTGTTCGCCGGTAGAGGGTCCTGCATGCTCTGGGCATTACTGACTCAAATGAACCTAATGAGTCGAAAAATTTGTTCTTTTGACTGAACGAGTCTGAAAGATCCGAGTCAGTAAAAAGAGCCAAACTTTCCATCACTGCAACTCACTGCCTGGAGACTTACAACCAACAGGTTACTTACAACCAACAGAATGCCTCTGATTGGGTAGAAAGTTAGGGGTGATTGACTGATGAGCTGTCAGGCATTCTAAATAAAAAGGGACAAACTAGGGGTGTATAGAGAAATACTAAATCTGAATGTGTAGCTGTTTTAACAATCCTATTCCCTATATAGTGCACTACTCTTTTTTCACAATTCAATACCAGAAATAGTACACTATATAGGGAATAGGGTGCCATTTGGGATTCAGAATAGTACTACTCTTATCAGACACTGTTTTCTGTTCATAGCACTGCAGACTGGCTGGCTACTTCTAAAGGTTTAGTGGTTGTGTTATACCTGCATGTTCTGTATCATGTTGCTATGACAATATCCACCCATTCTAGATCCCTCTGGATAAAATGGGTTAAATGACTACAATATAGTCAATGTAATGTCTTGCCCTAAAGCTGTGTAGTCAATGTAATGTCTAGCCCTAAAGCTGTGTAGTCAATGTAATGTCTAGCCCTAAAGCTGTGTAGTCAATGTAATGTCTAGCCCTAAAGCTGTGTAGTCCAAGTCAATGTAGTCAATGTAATGTCTAACCCTAAAGCTGTGTAGTCCAAGTCAATGTAGTCAATGTAATATCTAACCCTAAAGCTGTGTAGTCAATGTAATGTCTAACCCTAAAGCTGTGTAGTCCAAGTCAATGTAGTCAATGTAATGTCTAACCCTAAAGCTGTGTAGTCCAAGTCAATGTAATATCTAACCCTAAAGCTGTGTAGTCAATGTGTAGTCAATGTGTGTGTGTGTGTGTGTGTGTGTGTGTGTGTGCGTGTGCGCGTGCGTGTGTAGTTGTGTGTGTGTGTGATTGAATACATGTTTATAAGTGAGAACATGCTTGTAACAGTGTGTGTACACAGTATGTGCACATTCTTAACTGACATTAAATGTGTGTGTGACCCCTGTACACAGGCTTTATGGTGAACGATGAGCTCCTCCAGCGGCTGGCCAACGGCAGGGCGGGCTCCATCCGTCCCCTAGTGATCCCCCGCACCACAGACACCTCGGCCCCCCTGGACTACCACTCCCCTCCTGCGGAGGTAGAGGGCTGGCTGAGAGGGAAGGGCTTCACTGAGCCGTGAGTGGGTGTAGTGGAGCTAGTTCAATCTACTACAGTATACTTGATATACACTATACTTCTGTCTCACGTCTATCCTTTCTAGCATGGCCATAATAAAGACCACCTTACCTTACTCTGCCCTATCTCTCTCTCTATTCAGGACAGTAACACTTCTGACCACATTACTCTGCCCTATCTCTCTCTCTATTCAGGACAACAACACTTCTGACCACATTACTCTGCCTATCTCTCTCTCTATTCAGGACAGTAACACTTCTGACCACATTACTCTGCCCTATCTCTCTCTCTATTCAGGACAGTAACACTTCTGACCACATTACTCTGCCCTATCTCTCTCTCTATTCAGGACAGTAACACTTCTGACCACATTACTCTGCCCTATCTCTCTCTATTCAGGACAGTAACACTTCTGACCACATTACTCTGCCCTATCTCTCTCCATTCAGGACAGTAACACTTCTGGCCACCTTACTGTCCCTTATCTCTCTCCATTCAGTACAGTAAACACTTCTAACCACCTTACTGTCCCTTATCTCTCTCTCCATTCAGGACAGTAACACTGCTGGGGAGACTCACTGGTGCTGAGCTCTTCGCCCTGAGTAAAGAGGACCTACGTATGTTTTCACCAGAGGAGGGTGCCAGAGTGTACAGCCAGATGATGGTGCAGAAGGCTTTACTGGAGGTACAAGCAACCCTATTAACTCGCAACCCCATTGACTGGCAACCCCATTGACTGGCAACCCCATTGACTGGCAACCCCATTGACTGGCAACCCTATTGACTGGCAGCCTCATACACTGGCAACCCCATTGACTGGCAACCCCATTGACTGGCAACCCCATTGACTGGCAACCCCATTGACTGGCAACCCCATTGACTGGCAACGCTATTGACTGGCAACCCTATTGACTGGCAGCCTCATACACTGGCAGCCTCATACACTGGCAACCCCATTCTCATCGCAACTCTTATAGTGTTGTATCAAAACACATCACTTCCTCAGTACTCCTTTTATTTCTCCTTTCCCTCTTTCTTCCTTCTCTTCCGGTTGACACAACTCTCACATTATAGATAGATCATTGGTTCCCATGCTTTTTTCTCTCTTCTCTTGTCTCCCTCCTTCTCTCCTCTCTCTCCTCTTCTCTCCCTCCTTCTCCTCTCTCTCCTCTTCCCACCCTCCTTCTCCTCTCCCCTCCCTCCTTCTCTCCTCTTTCCTATTCAGTTTGACTGGGAGTCTCTGGGAGTTTCTGGGTGTAGCTGAATTAATACTTCTAATGATGGACTGATGTTAGATGTGTAACACATGTATCTCATACAAAATATTGTTGGAAGGTTGTTTAAAATGTCAAGTTAAAAGGACTATACTTCCTGTTTATTTAATGAAGGGAGTGAAGTGAGTCATTTTCCATTTTGGAATCTAACCAATATATTGTAGAACTTTAATTCAACACCTAGAGACATCCTCAAGAGGTTCAGACCTATTGGTGTAATGGTTAGGATGTTAGCTTGACAGTCACTGGACCAGGGTTAGAGTCCCGGTTTGGGCTACCCCTGAATTTGCTACACTGTGGCCAGGACTACATGTCAGAAGGGGGATGACTCAAGGAAGGCACCTCCATCGGAGAGGTGTGTACACATGAGGGACTTGGTAAAGCGTGG
Source organism: Oncorhynchus masou masou (assembly GCF_036934945.1). Taxonomy (NCBI): domain Eukaryota; kingdom Metazoa; phylum Chordata; class Actinopteri; order Salmoniformes; family Salmonidae; genus Oncorhynchus; species Oncorhynchus masou. The sequence goes on along the minus strand of NW_027016250.1, from coordinate 85,460 downwards.
GGATACACTAGAAGGAAGGGGCTAATGACCGTTATGCCAAGAGGTCTGAACCTCTTGACGAGGTTGCTAGGTGTTGGCTGGACTTGGGTTGGAGTCCCAGTCTGGGCTTCCCCCTGAGTTCACTACAATATCACAGCACATACTGTCTCACTGGAAGTGAGAGTAGTTCACTCACATTTTATAATCTGACCAACCTGTAGTGACTTGACCTTTCATTACTGTGCTTTGCTACAGACAAGAGGCTAACGTTAGCATAACTACTAGCTCCCTAACTCAGCAAAGTAACTACTCCCTAACATCAGCAAAGTAACTACTAGCTCCCTAAGCAAAGTAACTACTAGTTCCCTAATGTTAGCAAAGTAACTCTACTAGCTCCCTAACGTCAGCAAAGTAACTACTAGTTCCCTAATGTTAGCAAAGTAACTACTAGCTCCCTAACGTCAGCAAAGTAACTACTAGCTCCCTAACGTTAGCAAAGTAACTACTAGTTCCCTAATGTTAGCAAAGTAACTACTAGCTCCCTAATGTTAGCAAAGTAACTACTAGCTCCCTAATGTTAGCAAAGTAACTACTAGTTCCTTAATGTTAGCAAAGTAACTACTAGCTCCCTAATGTTAGCAAAGTAACTACTAGTTCCTTAATGTTAGCAAAGTAACTACTAGCTCCCTAATGTTAGCAAAGTAACTACTAGCTCCCTAACGTTGGCAAAGTAACTACTAGTTCCTTAATGTTAGCAAAGTAACTACTAGCTCCCTAATGTTAGCAAAGTAACTACTAGCTCCCTAACGTTGGCAAAGTAAACTACTAATGTTAGCAAAGTAACTACTAGCCCTAACGTTGGCAAAGTAACTACTAGTTCCCTAATGTTAGCAAAGTAACTAGTTCCTTAATGTTAGTTACTAGCCCTAATGTTAGCAAAGTAACTACTAGTTCCCTAATGTTAGCAAAGTAACTACTAGCTCCCTAACGTCCGGCAAAGTAACTACTAGTTCCCTAATGTTAGCAAAGTAACTACTAGCTCCCTAGCGTTAGCAAAGTAACTACTAGTTCCTTAACAGACTGTATTTCTTCCTTTCTTTAGTTCCTTAATGTTAGCAAAGTAACTACTAGCTCTCTCCATTTCTATTAGGATGTCCGCAAATCTACAGAGCTGGAGACAATGATGGAGAAACAGAAACAAAAAGCAGACTTCCAGCTGGAGAGCAGGAGGCTGTGACCAAGAACAAGCAATACACATGTATATCACTGAAACACAGATATCACTGGTTGATGGATGCCAACACAATAACATTACTGTCACTGTTTAAGAGGACACACAAACTCACAAACATTGTCTGTATGGAGACTCTGATACAGAGATTTCACTTTTAAAGGGTAGTTCACCCAAACTATAAAATTACTTGCTTTCTTAAGGCGTCCGCATGCTTCCCAGCCAAAACAGTTCGGAACAGTTTGTGCTTATATTATGATGACATTTTGTGACGTTGTTTGTTTTGGACATTGGTGAAGGTTGTTTAGGCTGTTCAGGCACAACATTTTTCTGGATGCAAGCAGAAGTTTTGAGCCGAAGTCTACGCCCCTTCGTCTGTGATTGGTCAACATTGGGGATTTTCAATAAAGTCTTTGTTGTCATTCAATGAGAAATGACTCATTTTCATGCAAGAGTTTTCATTGAGAAATACTGCACCAAACATCTTTAGATGGACAATTGCATGACTAAGATCTCCTCTGAAAAAATGTCAAAATTAATGACAGATTTCTTGAGTTACAGTATCTTAGAACAAATCTGACTATTTTGAGGAGGTGTATACTGGTTACGGCATCTCAAAATGGACCAACAGTACTGTTGCCGATTTTTTTTGTTCAGTTCGGCTAGCCGAGTTCAGCTAGGCGCCAGCCAAACTGAAGCCTGCTGACGCCTTTACCCTGTAAGCAGTCTATCACATTTTAGGAGAAGACCCAGAAGCATACAGTGTCGAAGTAACACAAGTTTATTATTAGAACAGGGGGCAGGCAAAACAACAGATCAAGGGCAGGCAGAGGTCAGTAATCCAGATCAGAGTCCCTAAGGTACAGAACAGCAGGCAGTCTCGGGGTCAGGGCAGGCAGAGGTCAATAATCCAGATCAGAGTCCCTAAGGTACAGAACAGCAGGCAGTCTCGGGGTCAGGGCAGGCAGAGGTCAATAATCCAGATCAGAGTCCCTAAGGTACAGAACAGCAGGCAGTCTCGGGGTCAGGGCAGGCAGAGGTCAATAATCCAATCAGAGTCCCTAAGGTACAGAACAGCAGGCAGTCTCGGGGTCAGGGCAGGCAGAGGTCAATAATCCAGATCAGAGTCCCTAAGGTACAGAACAGCAGGCAGGGGGTCAGGGCAGGCAGAGGTCAATAATCCAATGTGGTGTGACAAGGTACAGAATGGCAGGGTCAGGGTCAGGGCAGGCAGAAAGGTCAAAAACTGGGGAAAACTAGAAAACCGAAACTAGAACAAGACAGGAGCAAGGGGAAACGCTGTAAGTTTGATGAACAAAGCGAGCTGGCAACAGACAAACAGAGAACACAGGTATAAATACACTGGGGATAATGGGAAAGATGGGTGACACCTGGAGAGAGGTGGAGTTAAGCACATTTCCCCAGGTGGAACAGATTAGGGTATGACACGCATAGGTTATATGTTAATGTTGCACATTTCCCCTGCTTCTGTTTGACCTGGTTAGGGTTAGACAGGATGACTTCAAGGTTATATGTTAATGTTGCACATTTCCCCTGCTTCTGTTTGACCTGGTTAGGGTTAGACAGGGTGACTTCAAGGTTATATGTTAATGTTGCACATTTCCCCTGCTTCTGTTTGACCTGGTTAGGGTTAGACAGGGTGACTTCAAGGTTATATGTTTAATGTTGCACATTTCCCCTGCTTCTGTTTGACCTTGTTAGGGCTAGACAGGGTAACTCCAAGGTTATATGTTAATGTTGCACATTTCCCCTGCTTCTGTTTGACCTGGTTAGGGTTAGACAGGATGACTTCAAGGTTATATGTTAATTTAATGTTGCACATTTCTGCTGCTGCTGTTTGACCTGGTTACGGTTAGACAGGATGACTTCAATGTTATATGTTTAATGTTGCACATTTCCGCTGCTTCTGTTTGACCTGGTTACGGTTAGACAGGATGACTTCTAGGTTATATGTTAATGTTGCACATTTCCCCTGCTGCTGTTTGACCTGGTTTGTGTTAGACAGGATGACTTCTAGGTTATATGTTAATGTTGCACATTTCTCCAAATATGGAGGGAATAAGTAGGACACCCGGGAATCCTCCAAGTAGGATTTCTGGAAAACCTGGGAATTTGGGTAAAGTTACCAGAATTCTGCAACCCTATTCGGCAGCAGGTAGTCTAGCGGTTAAGTGCATTGGGCCAGTAACCAAAATATCGCTGGTTCAAATCCCGACCTGACAAGGTGGAAAAATATGACATTCTGTCCTTGAGTAAGGCAGTTAACCCCCCAACAACTGCTTCCAGTGTACCGATGACATGGATGTTGAATAAGGCAGCCCCCCCCACCTCTCCAATTCAGTGGATGGGTTACATATGGTAGGCATGCTTCGGTTCACCGTGTTCAGTTTTACAACTGACTAGGTAGCCCCCTTTCCCTCATATAGTAACTTCCATCAGGATATCCTTCCTCCTCACACATAACAACATGGTGGTGTTCATTAGACTTAGACAGGATGAGTCCTAGGTTATATAGTAACTTCCATCGGGACCTTCTTCCTCCTCACACAGAGTCATAACAACATAGTGGTGTTCATTAGACTTAGACTTAGACAGGATGAGTCCTAGGTTATATAGTAACTTCCACCAGGACCTTCTTCCTCCTCACACAGAGTCATAACAACATAGTGGTGTCGTGTCTCGTGTCTTTGGCTATGCCGGATCAAATTGTATGACACGCGATTCTATAAAATCATTTCTCTGTAATTAATGTTACCTGATTAAGCTAATCAGGTCAATAATTAACTAGAAAATCGGGCACCACGAAAAAATGTTTATATAGCTGTTATCTTCCGAATAAACTCTTTAAGACCTAGTAATCTTTTACATCAGCAGCAGTCGATATTTAATCCTCACCTTATTTAGTCTCATCTGAAAGTTGTACATTCTTGGTTATCTTTACGAACCCTGGCTAACAAGTTGAATCAGCAATACAAAATTTGGTTTAATTATTTATTTACTAAGTACCGAACTAATCACACATAATTACATATACACAGAATGAATCATGCATTGATGGACCTGGTGAACAGAGCCGATATAGCGGCTGGTTACACAAAGAAAAGGGGAGGAGGGTTTGAGTGAAAGAGCAGGAAGACTGAGGAACAAAGGAAGAAGCTATGCTATCGTAAATACAGTATCTTATGCATTCTAAATTACAATTTGAAAAAGGAGAATGCAAAAAATATTTACTCTGAGCTGCGCTTTGGTCGGTTGGTCGTAGATGGAAGGCCTTGCTGTCCTTTGAAGAGTGTCTGGTGGTAGAATGGATACTTGGTAGTACCGTCGTCGAGTGGTAGAACAGATTCTCTGTCGGTCCACTCTTAACCCTCGTCTACAGTTGCTGCGCTAACGCGACGGCTAGGAGGTATCACTCCTTTAGTAAATAAGAGTTCAAAGTTCATACCAAGTTGCCATACTTTAAAGCTCATGCTATATTCTGGCTGGTATAGTCGAAATTCATCCTTTCGGGCGTGTTGACCGTCATCTGTTGTTTGGGATAATTATCATTGTTTTAGTTTACTGCGGAGCCCCTAGCCCCACTGTACATGCCTTAGATACCTCCTTTGTCCCACCTCCCACACATGCGGTGACCTCACCCAGCATAACCAACGTGTCCAGAGATGCAACCTCTCTTATCATCACTCAGTGCTTGGGCTTACCTCCACTGTACCCACACCCCACCATTCCACTGTTTGCACATTATGCCCTGAATCTATTCTACCAAGCCCAGAAATCTGCTCCTTTTATTATCGGTCCCCAACGCACTAGATGACCAGTTTTGCTAGCCTTTAGCCGTACCCTCATCCTACTCCTCCTCTGTTCCTCGGGTGATGTGGAGGGTAACCCTGGCCCTGCGTGTCCCTAGGCACTCATTTGTTGAATTCTGTAATCGAAAAAGCCTTGGTTTCATGCATGTTAACATCAGAAGCCTCCTACCTACGTTTGTTTTACTCACTGCTTTAGCACACTCTGCCAACCCTGATGTCCTTGCTGTGTCTGAATCCTGGTTTAGGAAGGCCACCAAAAATTCTGAGATTTCCATACCAAACTACAACACTTTCCGTCAAGGTAGAACTGCCAAAGGGGAGGAGTTGCAATCTACTGCAGAGATAGCTTGCAAAGTTCTGTCATACTTTCCAGGACTATGCCCAAACAGTTTGAGCTTCTAATTTTAAAAATGAATCTCTCCAGAAATAAGTCTCTCACTGTTGCCGCCTGGTCACCAAAAGCACTCACAAACTTCTACAGATGCACAATCGAGAGCATCCTGTCGGGCTGCATCACCGCCTGGTACGGCAACTGCTCCGCCCACAACCGTAAGGCTCTCCAGAGGGTAGTGAGGTCTGCACAACGCATCTCCAAACTACCTGCCCTCCAGGGCACCTACACCACCCGATGTCACAGGAAGGCCATTAAGGTCATCAAGGACAACAACCACCCGAGCCACTGCCTGTTCACCCCGCTATCATCCAGAAGGCAGGTCAGTACAAGTGCATCAAAGCAGGGACCGAGAGACTGAAAACAGCTTCTATCTCAAGGCCATCAGACTGTTAAACAGCCACCACTAACATTGAGTGGCTGCTGCCAACACACTGACTCAACTCCAGCCACTTGAATAAAGGGAATTGATGAAAATGTATGTAAAATATATCACTAGCCACTTTAAACAATGCTACTTAATATAATGTTTACATACCCTACATTACTCATCTCATATGTATATGTATATACTGTACTCTATATCATCTACTGCATCTTTATGCAATACATGTATCACTAGCCACTTTAAACTATGCCACTTTGTTTACATACCCTACATTACTCATCTCATATGTATATACTCTACTCGATACCATCTACTGCATCTTGCCTATGCCGTTCTGTACCATCACTCATTCATATATCTTTATGTACATATTCTTTATCCCTTTACACTTGTGTGTATAAGGTAGTAGTTTTGAAATTGTTAGGTTAGATTACACGTTGGTTATTACTGCATTGTCAGAACTAGAAGCACAAGCATTTCGCTACACTCGCATTAACATCTGATAACCATGTGTATGTGACATACATTTGAATGAAGCTCCCAGCTGTGCCCTGGAAACCATATGTGAATTGATTGCCCCGATCTATCTTCAAAGTTCGTTCTGTTAGGTGACCTAAAATGGGATATGCTTAACACCCCAGCAGTCCTACAACCTAAGCTAGATGCCCTCAATCTCACACAAATTATCAAGGAAACCACCAGACACAACCCTAAATCCATAAACATGGGCACCCTCATAGATATTATCCTGACCAACTTGTAATACAAATACACCTCTGATGTTTTCAATCAGGATCTCAGTGATCACTGCCTCATTGCCTGCATCCGCTATGGTTCCGTGGTCAAACGACCACCCCTCATCACTGTCAAACGCTCCCTAAAACACAGGCCTTTCTAATCGACCTGGCCCAGGTATCCTGGAAGGATATTGACCTCATCCCGTCAGTCGAGGATGCCTGGACGTTCTTTAAAAGTAATTTCCTCACCATCTTAAATAAGCATGCCCCTTTCAAAAAATGTACAACTACAGATATAAAATGTACAACTAACAGATATCGCCCTTAGTTCACACCAGACCTGACTGCCCTTGACCAGCACAAAAACATCCTGTGGCGGACTGCAATAGCATCGAATAGTCCCTGTGATATGCAACTGTTCAGGGAAGTCAGGAACCGATACACACAGTCAGTCAGGAAAGCAAAGGCTAGCTTTTTCAAACAGAAATTTGAATCCTGCAGCTCTAACTCCCAAAAGTTTTGGGACACTGTAAAGTCCATGGAGAACAAGAGCACCCCCTCCCAGCTGCCCACTGCACTGAGGCTAGGCGACACGGTCACCACCGATAAATCCATGATAATCAAACATTTCAATAAGCATTTATCTACAGCTGGCCATGCTTTCTTCCCGTCTACCCCAACGCCGGCCAACAGCTCTGCACCCCTCGCAGCTACTTGCCCGAGCCTCCCCAGCTTCTCCTTCACCCAAATCCAGATCGCAGATGTTCTGAAAGAGCTGTAAAACCTGGGCCCGTACAAATCAGCTGAGCTAGACAATCTGGACCCTCTCTTTCTAAAATGATCCGCCGCCATTGTTGCAACCCCTATTACCAGTCTGTTCAACCTCTCTTTCTTTTCGGCCGAGATCCCTAAAGATTGGAAAGCTGCCGTAATCATCCCCCTCTTCAAAGGGGGTAACACCCTAGACCCAAACTGTTACAGACCTATATCCATCCTGCCCTGCCTTTCTAAAGTCTTTGAAAGCCAAGTTAATATACAGATCACTGACCATTTCGAATCCCACCGTACCTTCTCCGCTGTGCAATCCGGTTTCTGAGCTGGTCACGGGTTCACCTCAGCCACGCTCAAGGTACTAAATCATATCATAACCGCCATCGATAAAAGACAGTACTGTGCAGCCATCTTCATTGACCTGAAAGCCAAGGCTTTTTTTTGTCAATCACCGTATTCTTATCGGCAGACTCAATAGCCTTGGTTTCTCAAATGACTGCCTCGCCTGGTTCACCAACTACTTCGCAGGCAGAGTTCAGTGTGTAAAATCGGAGGGTCTGTTGTCCAGACATATGGAAGTCTCTATGGGGGTACCACAGGGTTCAATTCTCGGGCTGACTCTTTTCTCTGTATATATCAACGATGTCGCTCTTGCCGCGGGTGATTCCCTGAGCCACCTCTACGCAGACGACACCATTCTGTATACATCTGACCCTTCTTTGGACCCTGTGTTAACTAATCCCCAAACAAGCTTCAATGCCATACAGCACTCCTTCCATGGACTCCAACTGCTCTTAAGTGCTAGCAAAACCAAACCGCACCCGCCCGCCCGCCCGACTAGCATCACTACTCTGGACGGTTCTGGTCTAGAATACGTGGACAAATACAAATACCTAGGTGTCTGGCTAGACTGTAAACTCTCCTTGTCAACTCATATCAAACATCTCCAATCCAAAATCAAATCATCGATGTGGAAAGGGGAGGCTCCCTCTGTCCATGATCATCTCCTTAGTTTTGTTGGCATTAAGTGAGAGGTTATTTTCCTGACACCACACTCCCAGAGCCCTGACCTCCTCCCTGTGTGTCCAGTGTGTGTGTGTTTTTGTGTATGTCCAGTGTGTTTTTTGTGTGTCCAGTGTGTTTTTGTGTGTCCTGTGTATGTGTCAAGTGTGAGTGTGTGTGAGTGGTGAGTGTGTCCAGTTTGTGTGTGAGTGGCAAGTGTGTCCAGTTTGTCTGTGTCAAGTGTGTGTATTTGTGTGTGTGTGTGTGTTCAGTGTGTATTTGTGTGTGTGTGTCCAGTGTGTGTGTGTGTCCAGCATGTGTGTGTGGCCAGTGTGTATTTGTGTTCAGTGTGTGTGTGGTGCATCTGAACCGTTCTCACAAGGGTGCAGGATCACAGAAAGAGACAGACAGAGTTACCATGGTTATTATTTACAGGAATAAACTGGCCCAAACTGGTGTGTGTGTGTTCCTCCATGTATTTAAATGTCATATTTAAATTTCAAACATAAAACACATGATTAGAGTGAAACATTATGTTGTGTTTGACACAGGGACCACCTGACACAGGGACACTGAAGAGTCATACGAAACATTAAACCCTGGATAGAGGGGCTCAGTAAATGTGGTGTGGAATGTGTACAGGTGGGTCAGTGTGTCAGAGGAGACTCTGTAGAAGGACAGAGTGCCGGCTGGCCAGTCCAGATACACTCCTACTCTGTGGGAGCTGGAGCAGGGGACGACTATGGTAGTGGGATTATTATTGTGACAGGCAGAGTAACTGTTGTCAGAGCAGAACAGACTCCAGGACTTGTCATTGGATCCAAGCCCACAGTCCTTAACCCTTCCTCTCCTGTTGATTCCTTTATATGTCACTCCTACATTAGCCTCTCTCCCACTCCACTCTACCTCCCAGTAACAGCGCCCAGTCAGACCCTCTCTACATTTAGCATTTACATTTAAATCATCTGGGTGATCAGGATACAGCTGCTTCTTATCCATGTCACCTTTCTGTTTTTTCAGACAAATTGGTGAATTCACCTTTTGACATCCAGTGGAACAGCCACTTTACAATAGTAGAAATCTAAATCATTAAGAATGTTGGTGAGAAGGATTCATTTATCCTAGATGTTCCTAGGTATTCCTTGAAGAGGTGGGGTTTCAGGTGTCTCCGGAAGGTGGTGATTGACTCTACACAGCACCTGGCTCCAGTAGTCAAATCACTCTGGGTGATCAGGATACAGCACACTTCTCTATCCTCCATGTCACCTTTCTGTTTTCCTCAGACAGAGACATTGTCAAAGTTTTCTACACTTTGTGTCTCTGATTTCTGTGAGAACTACAGCTTATATTTAATATGACCAATATTAGAAATCATCATCATCATTGACATTAGAATGTTAACTAATTTTTCAGTCAATTCATTTAATGTAGATGTTTCTAGGTTTCAAAAGAAGGTTTCATGTAACTTCCAGGCTTGTTGAACGGTTATATGTTATACTGAACAGGTAATATAAAATACATTTATTCCCATTAATTACACACACACCTGTATGAACACACACACACACACACACTTATGTAGCACAAATACACCACACACATACACAGACAAGCACATTGTCAAAGCAACTCATTTACATTTGGAGTCATCTGATTTCTGCTTCTGTAGAACTACAAATTATGAATTTAATATGACCAAGTAAGTAATGATTTACTTTGACTGAACTTGAATTAAGATTTATTCTTAGTCATATATTCCTTCACATTTCCCAAGCCCTGGTTTCAGAGGTGGGGTTTCAGGTGTTCCCGGAAGGTGGTGATTGACTTGCTGTCCTCTCCACCATGTTCCACACTGTGGAGGGGCAGAAGAACAGACACTCATTGAGTGATACATTTACACACACACACACACACACACACACACACACACACACACACACACACACACACACACACACACACACACACACACACACACACACACACACACACACACACACACACACACAGCATATAACTTTGTCCAAGTGGGGGTAAGAATGTTTGGCTTAAAACCTGTCTAGCGGAACCCCACCTCAAAATTCCGCTGAAAAAGCAGTGCGTGAAATTAATTTTTTTTTGGGGTAAATATGTACCTTTCACACATTAACAAGTCCAATACAGCAAATGAAAGATAAACATCTTGTTAATCTATCCATGTTGTTCCGATTTCAAAAATTATTTACAACGAAAGCACCACATATGATTATGTTAGGTCATAGTCATGTCACAAAAACACACACAGCCATTTTCCAGCTAAAGAAAGGAGTCACAAAATGCAGAAATATAGATAAAATGAATCCCTAACCTTTGATGATCTTCATCAGATGACACTCATAGGACATCATGTTACACAATACATGTATGTTTTGTTCGATAATGTGCATATTTATATCCAAAAATCTCAGTTAACATTGGCGGGTTACGTGCAGTAATATTTTGATTACAAAACATCGGGTGATTTTCCCAGAAATACTCATAATAAACATTGATAAAAGATCCAAGTGTTATTCACAGAATTAAAGATAGACTGATCCTCTATGCAACCGCTGTGCCAGATTTGTAAAAAACTTTACGGAAAAAGCATAATCTGAGAACGGAGTTCGGCACCTGTTTATAAACAATTAGACAATTCCGCCATCTTGGAGTCAACATTAGTTAGAAAAACCACTATAAATATTCACTTACCTTTGATGATCTTCATCAGAAGGCACACCAAGGAATCCCAGTTCGACAATAAATGACTCATTTGTTCCATAAAGTTCCATAAAGCCCTTCATTTAGCGTGTTCAGCCCAGTAATCCATCTTCATGGAGGCGCGACTATTTCCTCCATGACAAAAACTCAAAAAGTTCCGTCACAGGTCGTAGGAACAAGTCAAAACATGTCTGCAATCAATCTTGAGGATGTTTTTAACAAATATCATCAATAAGGTTCCAACCGGAGAACTTCATTGTCTGAATAAAAGCCCTGGAACGAGTGGATATTCTCTTTGAAGCGTGCTTCATGAGACTGAGGCGCTCTGACAGACCCCTCACTAAAAGGGGTCTAATGAGCCCCTCCTTTATAGTATAATCTTAAAACTAGGGTCTAAAGACGGTGACATCTATTGGAAGCCCTGGGAAGTGCATGCACATCCATAACTATCAGGGATTTAAATAGGCTCTGCTTTGAAATTCGACTTCTCACTTCCTGTTTGGATTTCTTCTTAGGTTTTTGCTTGGCATACGAGTTCTGTTATACTCACAGACATCATTCAAATAGTTTTAGAAACTTCAGAGTGTTTTCTATCCAATACTAATAATACTATGCATATATTAGCATCTGGGACAGAGTAGGAGAAAGTTCAGTTTGGGGATGCAATTCATCAAAAAGTGACATATGCTGCCCCCTAACCTAACAGGTTTTATCTAGCCTGATAACTTAAACATGTCTGATATGAACATTGATATAAACACTCTACATACTTGAGTTTCTCCAGTCTGCAGTGTGGATCCTCCAGTCCAGCAGAGACTCCTGAGTCTCCTGGGTGATTGTAGCTCAGGTCCAGCTCTCTCAGGTGTGAGGGGTTTGACTTCAGAGCTGAGACCAGAGAAGCACAGCCTTCCTCTGTGACTAGACAGCCTGACAGCCTGCAAAGAGTAAAATAATTTTAAATTCACACGGCTATTCTTTGGTGGTAAAAATCTTCAACATATTCAGATATATCAGTGTCCTGAAACCTGCCATATCTATTCATAAATGTATATAATATTACAAATGACAAATTATCAAAGTATTGCCTGTAGAGAAAAAAATACGAAGTACACATATGTCACCTTTTATTTGACGGTATTGTCATACATATCTATTTAACTGTTTCAGAATGAAGCACATTATGAATCTACTCCCCCATTTGAATGAGTCATACGTATTCTGACCAATTCACTCATAGTATATTAAAGTAATCAAAAGTATAGTATTTGGTCCCACACTCGTTGGCTGCATTAGCAGTTTGTTTTGGTTGTGTTTTGGGTTATGTTTTGCCCAATAGTAACTGAATAGTGGATGATGACTAGATTAATCTTCTGTCTAAGTGAGTAGATAACATGTTTCTAAACACTACTAAAATATGATATAATTAAGAAAAATAGGGAATCAATCGTGAAAACAGAGGCTACAATAAAACAGCTAACATCTCACCATTATAAATAACAGAGGGGGCATGTGTTTTATTTATGTAATCAGGTAGGCTAGTTGAGAACAAGTTCTCATTTGCATCTGCGACATGGCCAAGATAAAGTGTAGTAATTCGACACATACAACAACACAGAGTTACACATGGAATAAACTAAACATACAGTCAATAATACAGTAGAACAAAAGAAAACAAAAAGTCTATATACAGTGAGTGCAAATGAGGTAAGTTACGGAAATAAATAGGCCATGGTGGCGAAGTAATTACAATATGTCTCTGTAACGTTTTCATTCATCAATTACAATTAATTCATGTTTATTCATAATCATGGTAGCATCCACATGAATGGGGCGGCAGTGTAGCCTAGTGGTTAGAGCGTTGGACTAGTAACCGCAAGGTTGAGAGTTCAAACCCCCGAGCTGACAAGGTACAAAATCTGTCCTTCTGCCCCTGAACAGGCAGTTAACCCACTGTTCCCAGGCCATCATTGAAAATAAGAATTTGTTCTTAACTGACTTGCCTGGTTAAATAAAGGTAAAAAGAAAAGTGTTCAGAAACATTTTATTCTTACAATACAAGTGAAGTGACTCCAAAATGACACAAGATATTATTCACCATTCAGTCTCTATTGGAAAAAACATCACCCAAAACAAACTGCAAATGCCTTCAACAAGTTTGTAGAACCACATCACTGCAGACAAGGAATATACACTCAACTTTTGACTATTTTAATAATACAATAAGTGAATTTGTCTAAATAATTACAACTTCTTCAAATGGGAGAACTAGATACGTAAATTGTATTCAGTATACAGCCCACATCATTCCTATTTTGACATTGAAGCTAACATTCTAAACAGCTCTATACTCCAGCGTTTTAGATCAAATGTTTCATTTGAGGTGACAGTATAATGTCACTTTTTATTTCAGGGGATTTTCATACATATCTCTTTCACCATTTAGAAATGAAAGAACTTTATGTATCTTCTCGCCCCATTTGAATAAGTCTTAAGTTCAGAAACCAAGTCACGTATAGTGTATTTGTCACGGTCGTCTGATGAAGAAGGATCGGACCAAAGCGCAGCGTGGTAAGTGTTCATGATTTTTATTAAAACTGAACACTAGAACAAAAATGACAAAGAGCAAACCGACAACTAACAGTTCTGTCAGGTGCAGAAACACAAAACAGAAAACAACTACCCACAAAACACAGGTGGGAAAAGTCTGCCTAAGTACAGTTCCCAATCAGAGACAACGATAGACAGCTGTCCCTGATTGAGAACCATACCAGGACAAAACACAGAAATACAAAACATAGAAAAATGAACATAGAATGCCCACCCAAATCACACCCTGACCAAACCAAAATAGAGATATAAAAAGCTCTCTAAGGTCAGGGCGTGACAGTATTAAAGTATTCCTGTAGTTGGTCAACAAGTGATAACTGTTCACCAGATCCACGTGTCTACCAGGCACACATAGTCCACATCATATGTGTTTGGAAAGTGAAGCTTACCATTTTAAATTTGGTGCTATGCACACACACACACACACGCACGCACACACACACGCACACACACACAGGGAGGGAATGGTGTGTTTGTTTAATATTGTTTTAGGACTATGAAAATGGAAAAAAGGATTAGTCTATGGATTATGAAAACAACCTAAATAAATTGGAAAATGGGATAGGAAAAATGACTAGAGACAGTGGTCAGCTCTGGTCTTTGTGATGCTGACTTCAGAAAAAGAGCTGGATGTGTTTGACCTGAAGAAATACTCCAGATCAGAGGAAAGTCCTCTGAGGCTGTTGCCAGTGGTAAAAGCCTCCGGAGCTGCTCTGTGAGTACATAAAATGACATTTAAAACCTCTTGGTACTAGGGGGCAGTATTTTAATTTTTGAAAAAAAACCGTTCCCGTTTTAAACGGGATATTTTGTCAGGAAAAGATGCTAGAATATGCATATAATTGACAGCTTTGGATAGAAAACACTCTAACATTTCCCAAACTGTAAAGATATTGTCTGTGAGTATAACAGAACTGATGTTGCAGGCAAAAGCCTGAGAAAAATCCAATCCGGAAGTGCCCCAGGTTTTGAAAGCGCTGCGTTCCAATGACTCCCTATTCAGCTGTGCCATCAATGAGCTTACGCTTTTTACGTATTCCCCAAGGTGTTAACAGCATTGTGACGTAGTTTTACGCATTTCTGTAGAAGAATAGCCGTAGGCGGGTAAATTGCGTAAGTGGTCACATGGTGGCTCCGAGAGAGTCTCGCGTAAAATACAGAGGTAGCTATTACTCCAATCGGTCCTACCGAAAAACTAATTGTCCCGACGGATATATTATCGAATAGATATTAGAAAAACACCTTGAGGATTGATTATAAACAACGTTTGCCATGTTTCTGTCGATATTATGGAGCTAATTTGGAATATTTTTCGTCGTTGTGGTGACTGCAATTTCCGGGCGATTTCTCAGCCAAACGTGAAGAACAAACGGAGCTATTTCGCCTACAAAAATAATCTATTGGGAAAAAATGAACTTTGGCTATCTACCTGGGAGTCTCGTCAGTGAAAACATCCGAAGTTCATCAAAGGTAAACGATTTAATTTGATTGCTTTTCCGATTTCCATGACAAGGTTGCCTGCTGCTAGCAAGGCTTAATGCTATGCTAGGCTATCGATAAACTTACACAAATGCTTGTCTAGCGTTGGCTGTAAAGCATATTTTGAAAATCTGAGATGACAGGGTGATTAACAAAAGGCTAAGCTGTGTCTCAATATATTTCATTTGTGATTTTCATGAATAGGAATATTTTCTAGGGATATTTATGTCTGTTGCGTTATGCTAATTATTGTCAGGCAATGATTGCGGGTTTGGGAATATCAAGAGGAAATTATTATATATATATTTTTTTCCCACCTTTATTTAACCATGTAGGCTAGTTGAGAACAAGTTCTCATTTACAACTGCGACCTGGCCAAGATAAAGCAAAGCAGTGCGACACAAACAACAACACAGAGTTACACATGGAAAAAACAAACATAGAGTCAATAACACAATAGAAAAGTCTATATGTAGGTTGTGCAAATTAGGTAAAATTAGAGAGGTAAGGCAATAAATCGGCCATATTGGCGAAACAATTACAATTTAGCAATTAAACACTGGAGTAATAGATGTGTAGAGATGAATGTGCAAGTAGTGCAAAGGACCAAAAAATATATATAACAATATTGGGGTGAGGAAGTTGTGTGGGCTATTTACAGATGGGCTATGTACAGGTGCAATGATCTGTAAGCTGCTCTGACAGCTGATGCTTAAAGTTAGTGAGGGAGATATGCATCACCAGCTTCAGTGATTTTTGCAATTCATTCCAGTCATTGACAGCAAAGAATTGTAAGGAAAGGCGGCCAAATGAGGAATTGGCTTTGGGGGTGATCAGTGAAATATACCTGCTGGAGCGCGTGCTACGGGTGGGTGCTGTTATGGTGAACAGTGAGCTGAGATAAGGTGGGGCTTTACTTAGCAAAGACTTATAGATGAACTGGAGCCAGGGGGTTTGGCAACGAATATGAAGCGAGGGCCAGCCAACGAGAGCGTACAGGTCGCAGGGGTGAGTAGTATATGGGGCTTTGGTGACAAAACGGATGGCACTGTGATAGACTGCATCCAATTTGCTGAGTAGAGTGTTGGAGGCTATTTTGTAAATGACATCGCCGAAGTCAAGGATCGGTAGGATAGTCAGTTTTACAAGGGTATGTTTGGCAGCATGGGTGAAGGATGCTTTGTTGCGAAATAGGAAGCCGATTCTAGATGTAATTTTGGTCTGGAAGGAGAGTTTATAGTCTAACCAGACACCTAGGTATTTGTAGTTGCCCACATATTCTAATCCAGAGTCGTTTAGAGTAGTGATGCAAGACGGTCGGGCAGGTGTGGGCAGCGATCGGTTGAAGAGCATGCATTTAGTTTTACTTGCATTTAAAAGCAGTTGAATGCCACAGAAGGAGAATTGTATGGCATTGAAGCTTGTCTGGAGGTTAGTTAACAGTTTCCAAAGAAGGGCCAGAAGTACACAGAATGGTGTCATCTGCGTAGAGGTGGATCAGAGACTCACCAGCAGCAAGAGCGACATCATTGATGTATACAGAAAAAAGAGTCGGCCCGAGAATTGAACCCTGTGGCACCCCCATAGAAACTGCCAGAGGTCCGGACAACAGGCCCTCCGATTTAACACACTGAACTCTGTCTGAGAAGTAGTTGGTGACCCAGGCGAGTTGAGAAACCAGGGCTGTTGAGTCTGCCGTTAAGAATCCGGTAATTGACAGAATCAAAATTCTTGGTCAGGTCGATGAAGACGGCTGCACAGTATTGTCTTTTATCGATGGCGGTTATGATATAGTTTAGGACCTTGAGTGTGGCTTAGGTGCACCCATGACAGGCTCGGGAAACCTGATTGCATAGCGGAGAAGGTATGGTGGGATTCTAAATGGTTGGTGATCTGTTTGTTAACTTGGCTTTCGAAGACCTTAAGAAAGGCAGGGTAGGATAGATTTAGGTATTTAACAGTTTGGGTCTAGAGTGTCTCCCCCTTTGAAGAGGGGGATGACCACGGCAGCTTTCTAATCTTTGTGGATCTCAGACTATACGAAAGAGAGGTTGAACAGGCTAAATAATACTACTGATGATCATTACTGTATGAAATACTAAAGTGTTACCCATTATTTATCTGATCACTCTTCCAACATTGATAAACATTTGATAAGTCCAGAGGCTCCAACCAGACCCAGACAATAGTCCCCAGTACCCAGCTGTCAGAGGCTCCAACCAGACCCAGACAATAGTCCCCAGTACCCAGCTGTCAGAGGCTCCAACCAGACCCAGACAATAGTCCCCAGTACCCAGCTGTCAGAGGCTCCAACCAGACCCAGCGAGTAGTCTCCAGTACCCAGCTGTCTGCCTGATCTCTGTATGGACACTCCTCTGAGTTTTATCAGCGTAATGACTCTCTTTGATCAAAAGTTGCCATGAGTGAGACGGTACTTTCAAAAGTTTTTATTGTTCAGAGGTTTTTTAGTTCACTTCCCGGGTTGGGGAGAAAGGGGCATAACTCTGTATTATCCGTACCTGTTGATTACTCTGCTTTGTTAAAATGTTAATCATGACATTACATTAATTGAGAAATAGCAGTGAATGATCTCAATGTCCTCATGTTTTTATAATGTTCTTTCAGCTCTCTGCCAGAGGAGTCTCTCTCTCCTTTATCTCTGTAGTGGATGGTCTACTCTGTTAGAGGATCAGTATCTCTCTCTCTCTCCTTTATCTCTGTAGTGGATGGTCTACTCTGTTAAAGGATCAGTATCTCTCTCTCCTTTATCTCTGTAGTGGATGGTCTACTCTGTTAAAGGATCAGTATCTCTCTCTCCTTTATCTCTGTAGTGGATGGTCTACTCTGTTAAAGGATCAGTATCTCTCTCTCTCTCCTTTATCTCTGTAGTGGATGGTCTACTCTGTTAGAGGATCAGTATCTCTCTCTCCTTTATCTCTGTAGTGGATGGTCTACTCTGTTAGAGGATCAGTATCTCTCTCTCCTTTATCTCTGTAGTGGATGGTCTACTCTGTTAGAGGATCAGTATCTCTCTCTCTCCTTTATCTATGTAGTGGATGGTCTACTCTGTTAGAGGATCAGTATCTCTCTCTCCTTTATCTATGTAGTGGATGGTCTACTCTGTTAGAGGATCAGTATCTCTCTCCTTTATCTATGTAGTGGATGGTCTACTCTGTTAGGGGATCAGTATCTCTCTCTCTCTCTCCTTTATCTCTGTAGTGGATGGTCTACTCTGTTAAAGGATCAGTATCTCTCTCTCTCTCCTTTATCTCTGTAGTGGATGGTCTACTCTGTCAGAGGATCAGTATCTCTCTCTCCTTTATCTCTGTAGTGGATGGTCTACTCTGTTAAAGGTTCAGTATCTCTCTCTCCTTTATCTCTGTAGTGGATGGTCTACTCTGTTAGAGGATCAGTATCTCTCTCTCCTTTATCTCTGTAGTGGATGGTCTACTCTGTTAGAGGATCAGTATCTCTCTCTCCTTTATCTCTGTAGTGGATGGTCTACTCTGTTAGAGGATCAGTATCTCTCTCTCCTTTATCTCTGTAGTGGATGGTCTACTCTGTTAGAGGATCAGTATCTCTCTCCTTTATCTCTGTAGTGGATGGTCTACTCTGTTAGAGGATCAGTATCTCTCTCTCCTTTATCTCTGTAGTGGATGGTCTACTCTGTTATAGGATCAGTATCTCTCTCTCTCTCTCCTTTATCTCTGTAGTGGATGGTCTACTCTGTTAAAGGATCAGTATCTCTCTCTCTCTCCTTTATCTCTGTAGTGGATGGTCTACTCTGTTAGAGGATCAGTATCTCTCTCTCTCCTTTATCTCTGTAGTGGATGGTCTACTCTGTTAGAGGATCAGTATTAACATCGACAAGTCTCTCTCTCCTTTATCTCTGTAGTGGATGGTCTACTCTGCCAGAGGATCAGTCCAGGTGTGCAGCGTGTCAGCAGGTGTTGAGGGATCCAGTCTCTATCACCTGTGGACACAGGTTCTGTAGACCGTGCATCACCAGATAATGGAAGAAACCTGCTCCTTCAGGAGACGATGACTGTCCTCAGTGTAGAAAGAGATCCAGAACACTTCCTGTACTACAGCACCTGAGTGAACCCACTGATACAAGATCTAAACCCTCAGCCATATTTGTTGATGACATGGCAGGTGACCAGAGGTCCCCCTATATAACTCTGTGAGGATACCACTAGCTGGAGTCAGAGTGTGACTGTCGCACCACTACAAGTTATTGTTTAAATGGAATGGAATAGTCCCAAAGGTGCAAAGATCAGTAGAAATCAAGTTCACCTACAAAAATGTACATGGAGTCTTTAACCCAAGTCTGGTATGAAGCTATGATTTCAGGATGTTCAGAACATTCCATTTTCAGATAGAACTGACCTGAAACAGGATACTGGGCCCATATCCACATTGCATCTCATAGTAGGAGTGGTGATCTACGATCTGTCCATATAATCTTATTCATTATTATCTAAACTGATCCTAGGCCTCTTCTGCACACAAGATGATGCACAATAGCTTCAATGAAAACCTTACAATAAAAACATTCTGAATAGAATTCTAGTGAATCCCTTGTCCTTCCAGGTGGTAGACTACTAACAGTAGTATTATAGTGAATCCCTTGTCAAATCAAAATCAAATCATCAAATCATATTTTATTGGTCACATACACATTTGGCAGATGTTATTGCGGGTGTAGCAAAATTCTTGTGTTTCTAGCTCCAACAGTACATAAAATATATAGCAAGTAATATCTAACGATTTTACAATAATACACACAATACACACATCTAAAGTGAAGGAATGGAATTAAGAATATATAAATATTTGGACGGAGCGGCATAGAAACAGTTTTTTAGTCTCTCGGTCCCTGCTTTGATGCTTTTGTACTGACCTTGCTTCTGGTTTATAACGGTGTGAAGACGCAGTAGCTCAGGTGGTTGTTGTCCTTGATGATCTTTTTGGCCTTCCTGTGACATCGGGTGCTGTAGGTGTCCTGGAGGGCAGGTAGTTTGCCCCCGGTGATGCGTTGGGCAGATCACACCACCCTCTGGAGAGCCCTGCAGTTGCAGACGGAGCAGTTGTCGTACCAGGAGGTGATACAGCCCAGAAGGATGCTCTCAATTGTGCATCTGTAAAAGTTTGTGAGGGATTTAGGTGCCAAGCTAAATTTCTTCAGCCTCCGGAGGTTGAAGAGGCGCTGTTGCGCCTTCTCCACCACACTGTCTGTGTGGATGGACCATTTCAGTTTGTCAGTGATGTGTATGCCGAGGAACTTGAAGCTTTCCACCTTTTCCACTGCGGTCCTTCCAGGTGTTAGACTATTAACAGTAGAATTCTAGTGAATTCCATGTCCTTCCAGGGGTTAGACTATCAACAGCGAGTCAGGTGTTCTCTGAATCTGGTCCTGGAGCTACTGGGTGTGAGCTCTGTGGCTATGTAGAGAAGCTACACAAAAATAGACTGTGCCAATGTTTGCTGCTGCATTAAAGAAACTATCACAACAATGAGTTTAATGCTGTTCTAAATGACATTAGAGACAGACTAGTATGTGGGCTACGGAGTGAAGCTACACAAAAGATACTGTTGACTGAAAGTAATCTGACCATGGCAAAGGACATTGAAATCAATGTGTCCATTGAACTAGCTGCTAAAGAGGCTCACCAGTTGATTAATCTAACAAACAGTTGATACATTTTAATCTCATACACAGGCTATACCTTCCACCTAGATAACATAATTTAACAGGCATAAAACCAAGGCTTTTACAGTTACAGAAGTCAACAAATGATAGCACCTGGGTAATAGGAGTGGAACTGGGGGCTACATGGCCTGGGTTAACCTCTACATCACCAGGAGGAGGAGTAGTAGAAGGGTACGGCTAAAGGCTATAAGAACTGGTCGTCTAGTGCGTTGGGGACAGAGAATAAAAGGAGCAGATTTCTGGGCGTGGTAGAATACATTCAAGGCATAATGTACAGACAATGGTATGGTAGGATGTGAGTACAGTGGACGGAAACCTATGCGTTATGTGACAATGAGAGATGTGTTTGTCTCTGGAGGCATCAATTAACGTAGGTGAGGCATGTGTGTGGGTTGGGACGAAAGAGCTATCTAAGGCATTTTGAGTGGGACTGACTGCTCTACAGTGAAATAAAACAATAAAAACTAGCCAAGACAGCAGTAGACAAGGCATATTGACATTAAAGAGAAGCATAAAGCAATCACAGGTGTTGATCAGGAGAGCTAAGACAACAACTGGTAAATGGCGATGAATGGGCAGAGCGGGTCAGTTAGGTACATAAAGGACCTGAGTTCGGCTGGGGCCGACAGGTAAACAAAATGAGGTACCGTGTTATTGAAACAGTCCAGGGGGCATCAGCGGTGTAGCCGAGTGATCATAGGGTCAAAAGAGCAGCAATAGGTAAGTCAGGGTGCTGTTCGGTAGCCACTACTACGCTGGGCAAGCAGGGGACACAGCGTTCAGAAAAGCTAGTGGGCCAGGGCTAGTAGATGGTTCTGAGGCGATATCGTAACAGAATAGCCCTAGAATTAGCCAGTATATGGGCCTAGCTCAAAGCTAGCTGGTGCTTGTTTCAGGACAGAGGCGTTAGCTCACAGTAGCCACTGTTAGTGGCTGCCGGAGTAATGATCCGGTGTAATAATCCAGAGCGGCAGGAATCCGGTGATATGGTAGAGAGAAGCAGTCCGATATGCTCTGGGTTGATATGGCGCTCTGCAGACTGGTAGGTGATTGTCCGAGCTAAGGCTGGCTGATTCCCGGGGGAAAAAAGGCGAGGACCACTAGCCGTGGCTAACAAAGACTATTAGCTAGTTAGCTGGCTAGCTCCAGATGGAAGTTCCAGTTATAAGGAATAAAAATAGCAGATCACATTCGGTGATCTGGCGGGTTGCAGGAAAGCATATTTAGTTCTTACATAAAATAACTTTCTAAGATATATACGAAAAACACTGCCTATTTATAAGGGATAAGACCAGGGATAAGACAAAGACAGATATGCACGTCCTACTGCACTGCCATCTTGGATTTGAAATAAATATCCTTGAATTTCCAGGGCAAAGCTTTGCCCTGAAGCAAGGATATGCATATTCCTGGTACCATTTGAAAGGAAACAGTTTTTGGAAATGTGAAGGGAATGTAGGAGAATAACACATTTAGATCTGGTAAAAGATAATACAAAGAAAAAAACATATTTTAAATGGAAGAGAAAGGCCATAATGTCTTATTCCAGCCCAGGTGCAATTTAGATTTTGTCCACTTGATGGCAGTGTATGCGCAATGTTATAGACTGAGCAATGAACCATTACATTTCTGTTCAAAATGTTGTATCAAGACTGCCCAAATGTGCCTAATTTGTTAATTAATACCTTTTCATGTTCAAAACTGTGCACTATCTTTAAACAATAGCATGGTATTATTTCACTGTAATAGCTACTGTAAATTGGACAGTGCAATTAGATTAACAAGAATTTAAGCTTTCTGCCAATATCAGATATGTCTATGTCCTGGGAAATTTTCTTGTTCCTTACAACCTCATGCTAATCGCATTTGCCTACGTTAGCTCAACCGTCCCGTAGGGGACCCACCAATCCTGAACAAGTTTTAACCCCATAGTATTTCATACAGTAATGATCATCAGTAGTATTACTTAACCCCATAGTATTTCATACAGTAATGATGATCTGTAGTAGTAGAAAGCATCCTGGATCATTTATCATGTCAGACATTTCCCTCTATTTCTTCCCATATCGAACTGCTGTTGTAAAAAGGCTTTATAAATAAATAATTGATATAACGTTGAACCCAACCAAACTCCCAACCAGGCTGCAGTCTGTTACATTCTAACAGTCTATACAAATCTTTGAGGAATTCCCCTTTTCTAATGTATCATGTATAGCAGTAACCTTACTTTGGGTCAAAGGGCATTGGTCCACTGATAACATTCAGAGGATTTTCCCTGGAGCAGTCATAGAGAGAAAGCTGGGTACTGCTCTCTGGGTCTGGGGGTTGGCAGCTCCCTCCTCCTCTCTCTCTCTCTCTCTCTCTCTCTCTCTCTCTCTCTCCTCAGAGACACTCATTTTAGGGGCATGTTCCAACTTCCAGAATTAAAGCGCTATAAAGAGTCACACACACCACTTGGTTGACACACACTTTCTTGATCAAACGTGTACTTACCAGTGTTTATAGTCTATATAAAGACATGCAGTACTACCCAGATTGACACACGATACCTATCTAATAATAACACAAGTTGTCTCTTACTTCAGTATTGTCTCTCTGCTCTGTCTGTTACATTACTGTTCTGAAATACAATACTGTACTGTCCTCTCCAGTTTAGAGTTTATAAGATATCCTGCTCTGTCATCTCAAACTGTATCCCGTCTGGACAGTTTTCTTTACTGACAACTGGGATTAGAGGCCAGAGAGAGAGACAGACTTTAAATACTCATGATTTTTTTTTCACAGTAATTGCATTGTGACACATATCATATGTCTTGTAAAGTATTTTAATACCTTCATAAAGGTAGTGACCATTTTAAATAATATAATTTAAATGTTCAGTGTATGATATACGTCTTAAAACAACTACAGGTGACATTATTGTGGTCATGTGGTCAAATGTAAACGATCACTCCAACACTAAACATGTAAAACTGTGATAGACTGCATCCAATTTGCTGAGTAGAGTGTTGGAGGCTATTTTGTAAATGACATCGCCGAAGTCAAGGATCGGTAGGATAGTCAGTTTTACAAGGGTATGTTTGGCAGCATGGGTGAAGGATGCTTTGTTGCGAAATAGGAAGCCGATTCTAGATTTAATTTTGGTCTGGAAGGAGAGTTTATAGTCTAACCAGACACCTAGGTATTTGTAGTTGCCCACATATTCTAATCCAGAGTCGTTTAGAGTAGTGATGCAAGACGGTCGGGCAGGTGTGGGCAGCGATCGGTTGAAGAGCATGCATTTAGTTTTACTTGCATTTAAAAGCAGTTGAATGCCACAGAAGGAGAATTGTATGGCATTGAAGCTTGTCTGGAGGTTAGTTAACAGTTTCCAAAGAAGGGCCAGAAGTACACAGAATGGTGTCATCTGCGTAGAGGTGGATCAGAGACTCACCAGCAGCAAGAGCGACATCATTGATGTATACAGAAAAAGAGTCGGCCCGAGAATTGAACCCTGTGGCACCCCCATAGAAACTGCCAGAGGTCCGGACAACAGGCCCTCCGATTTAACACACTGAACTCTGTCTGAGAAGTAGTTGGTGACCCAGGCGAGTTGAGAAACCAGGGCTGTTGAGTCTGCCGTTAAGAATCCGGTAATTGACAGAATCAAAATTCTTGGTCAGGTCGATGAAGACGGCTGCACAGTATTGTCTTTTATCGATGGCGGTTATGATATAGTTTAGGACCTTGAGTGTGGCTTAGGTGCACCCATGACAGGCTCGGGAAACCTGATTGCATAGCGGAGAAGGTATGGTGGGATTCTAAATGGTTGGTGATCTGTTTGTTAACTTGGCTTTCGAAGACCTTAAGAAAGGCAGGGTAGGATAGATTTAGGTATTTAACAGTTTGGGTCTAGAGTGTCTCCCCCTTTGAAGAGGGGGATGACCACGGCAGCTTTCTAATCTTTGTGGATCTCAGACTATACGAAAGAGAGGTTGAACAGGCTAAATAACACTACTGATGATCATTACTGTATGAAATACTAAAGTGTTACCCATTATTTATCTGATCACTCTTCCAACATTGATAAACATTTGATAAGTCCAGAGGCTCCAACCAGACCCAGACAATAGTCCCCAGTACCCAGCTGTCAGAGGCTCCAACCAGACCCAGACAATAGTCCCCAGTACCCAGCTGTCAGAGGCTCCAACCAGACCCAGACAATAGTCCCCAGTACCCAGCTGTCAGAGGTCCAACCAGACCCAGCGAGTAGTCTCCAGTACCCAGCTGTCTGCCTGATCTCTGTATGGACACTCCTCTGAGTTTTATCAGCGTAATGACTCTCTTTGATCAAAAGTTGCCATGAGTGAGACGGTACTTTCAAAAGTTTTTATTGTTCAGAGGTTTTTAGTTCACTTCCGGGTTGGGGAGAAAGGGACATAACTCTGTATTATCCGTACCTGTTGATTACTCTGCTTTGTTAAAATGTTAATCATGACATTACATTAATTGAGAAATAGCAGTGAATGATCTCAATGTCCTCATGTTTTTATAATGTTCTTTCAGCTCTCTGCCAGAGGAGTCTCTCTCTCCTTTATCTCTGTAGTGGATGGTCTACTCTGTTAGAGGATCAGTATCTCTCTCTCTCTCCTTTATCTCTGTAGTGGATGGTCTACTCTGTTAAAGGATCAGTATCTCTCTCTCCTTTATCTCTGTAGTGGATGGTCTACTCTGTTAAAGGATCAGTATCTCTCTCTCCTTTATCTCTGTAGTGGATGGTCTACTCTGTTAAAGGATCAGTATCTCTCTCTCTCTCCTTTATCTCTGTAGTGGATGGTCTACTCTGTTAGAGGATCAGTATCTCTCTCTCCTTTATCTCTGTAGTGGATGGTCTACTCTGTTAGAGGATCAGTATCTCTCTCCTTTATCTCTGTAGTGGATGGTCTACTCTGTTAGAGGATCAGTATCTCTCTCTCCTTTATCTATGTAGTGGATGGTCTACTCTGTTAGAGGATCAGTATCTCTCTCTCCTTTATCTATGTAGTGGATGGTCTACTCTGTTAGAGGATTATCTTTATCTATGTAGTGGATGGTCTACTCTGTTAGGGGATCAGTATCTCTCTCTCTCTCCTTTATCTCTGTAGTGGATGGTCTACTCTGTTAAAGGATCAGTATCTCTCTCTCTCCTTTATCTCTGTAGTGGATGGTCTACTCTGTCAGAGGATCAGTATCTCTCTCTCCTTTATCTCTGTAGTGGATGGTCTACTCTGTTAAAGGTTCAGTATCTCTCTCTCCTTTATCTCTGTAGTGGATGGTCTACTCTGTTAGAGGATCAGTATCTCTCTCCTTTATCTCTGTAGTGGATGGTCTACTCTGTTAGAGGATCAGTATCTTCTCCTTTATCTCTGTAGTGGATGGTCTACTCTGTTAGAGGATCAGTATCTCTCTCTCCTTTATCTCTGTAGTGGATGGTCTACTCTGTTAGAGGATCAGTATCTCTCTCTCCTTTATCTCTGTAGTGGATGGTCTACTCTGTTAGAGGATCAGTATCTCTCTCTCCTTTATCTCTGTAGTGGATGGTCTACTCTGTTATAGGATCAGTATCTCTCTCTCTCCTTTATCTCTGTAGTGGATGGTCTACTCTGTTAAAGGATCAGTATCTCTCTCTCCTTTATCTCTGTAGTGGATGGTCTACTCTGTTAGAGGATCAGTATCTCTCTCTCCTTTATCTCTGTAGTGGATGGTCTACTCTGTTAGAGGATCAGTATTAACATCGACAAGTCTCTCTCTCCTTTATCTCTGTAGTGGATGGTCTACTCTGCCAGAGGATCAGTCCAGGTGTGCAGCGTGTCAGCAGGTGTTGAGGGATCCAGTCTCTATCACCTGTGGACACAGGTTCTGTAGACCGTGCATCACCAGATAATGGAAGAAACCTGCTCCTTCAGGAGACGATGACTGTCCTCAGTGTAGAAAGAGATCCAGAACACTTCCTGTACTACAGCACCTGAGTGAACCCAATGATACAAGATCTAAACCCTCAGCCATATTTGTTGATGACATGGCAGGTGACCAGAGGTCCCCCTATATAACTCTGTGAGGATACCACTAGCTGGAGTCAGAGTGTGACTGTCGCACCACTACAAGTTATTGTTGAAATGGAATGGAATAGTCCCAAAGGTGCAAAGATCAGTAGAAATCAAGTTCACCTACAAAAATGTACATGGAGTCTTTAACCCAAGTCTGGTATGAAGCTATGATTTCAGGATGTTCAGAACATTCCATTTTCAGATAGAAATAGAACTGACCTGAAACAGGATACTGGGCCCATATCCACATTGCATCTCATAGTAGGAGTGGTGATCTACGATCTGTCCATATAATCTTATTCATTATTATCTAAACTGATCCTAGGCCTCTTCTGCACACAAGATGATGCACAATAGCTTCAATGAAAACCTTACAATAAAAACATTCTGAATAGAATTCTAGTGAATCCCTTGTCCTTCCAGGTGGTAGACTACTAACAGTAGTATTATAGTGAATCCCTTGTCAAATCAAAATCAAATCATCAAATCATATTTTATTGGTCACATACACATTTGGCAGATGTTATTGCGGGTGTAGCAAAATTCTTGTGTTTCTAGCTCCAACAGTACATAAAATATATAGCAAGTAATATCTAACGATTTTACAATAATACACACAATACACACATCTAAAGTGAAGGAATGGAATTAAGAATATATAAATATTTGGACGGAGCGGCATAGAAACAGTTTTTTAGTCTCTCGGTCCCTGCTTTGATGCTTTTGTACTGACCTTGCTTCTGGTTTATAACGGTGTGAAGACGCAGTAGCTCAGGTGGTTGTTGTCCTTGATGATCTTTTTGGCCTTCCTGTGACATCGGGTGCTGTAGGTGTCCTGGAGGGCAGGTAGTTTGCCCCCGGTGATGCGTTGGGCAGATCACACCACCCTCTGGAGAGCCCTGCAGTTGCAGACGGAGCAGTTGTCGTACCAGGAGGTGATACAGCCCAGAAGGATGCTCTCAATTGTGCATCTGTAAAAGTTTGTGAGGGATTTAGGTGCCAAGCTAAATTTCTTCAGCCTCCGGAGGTTGAAGAGGCGCTGTTGCGCCTTCTCCACCACACTGTCTGTGTGGATGGACCATTTCAGTTTGTCAGTGATGTGTATGCCGAGGAACTTGAAGCTTTCCACCTTTTCCACTGCGGTCCTTCCAGGTGTTAGACTATTAACAGTAGAATTCTAGTGAATTCCATGTCCTTCCAGGGGTTAGACTATCAACAGCGAGTCAGGTGTTCTCTGAATCTGGTCCTGGAGCTACTGGGTGTGAGCTCTGTGGCTATGTAGTGAAGCTACACAAAAATAGACTGTGCCAATGTTTGCTGCTGCATTAAAGAAACTATCACAACAATGAGTTTAATGCTGTTCTAAATGACATTAGAGACAGACTAGTATGTGGGCTACGGAGTGAAGCTACACAAAAGATACTGTTGACTGAAAGTAATCTGACCATGGCAAAGGACATTGAAATCAATGTGTCCATTGAACTAGCTGCTAAAGAGGCTCACCAGTTGATTAATCTAACAAACAGTTGATACATTTTAATCTCATACACAGGCTATACCTTCCACCTAGATAACATAATTTAACAGGCATAAAACCAAGGCTTTTACAGTTACAGAAGTCAACAAATGATAGCACCTGGGTAATAGGAGTGGAACTGGGGGCTACATGGCCTGGGTTAACCTCTACATCACCAGGAGGAGGAGTAGTAGAAGGGTACGGCTAAAGGCTATAAGAACTGGTCGTCTAGTGCGTTGGGGACAGAGAATAAAAGGAGCAGATTTCTGGGCGTGGTAGAATACATTCAAGGCATAATGTACAGACAATGGTATGGTAGGATGTGAGTACAGTGGACGGAAACCTATGCGTTATGTGACAATGAGAGATGTGTTTGTCTCTGGAGGCATCAATTAACGTAGGTGAGGCATGTGTGTGGGTTGGGACGAAAGAGCTATCTAAGGCATTTTGAGTGGGACTGACTGCTCTACAGTGAAATAAAACAATAAAAACTAGCCAAGACAGCAGTAGACAAGGCATATTGACATTAAAGAGAAGCATAAAGCAATCACAGGTGTTGATCAGGAGAGCTAAGACAACAACTGGTAAATGGCGATGAATGGGCAGAGCGGGTCAGTTAGGTACATAAAGGACCTGAGTTCGGCTGGGGCCGACAGGTAAACAAAATGAGGTACCGTGTTATTGAAACAGTCCAGGGGGCATCAGCGGTGTAGCCGAGTGATCATAGGGTCAAAAGAGCAGCAATAGGTAAGTCAGGGTGCTGTTCGGTAGCCACTACTACGCTGGGCAAGCAGGGGACACAGCGTTCAGAAAAGCTAGTGGGCCAGGGCTAGTAGATGGTTCTGAGGCGATATCGTAACAGAATAGCCCTAGAATTAGCCAGTATATGGGCCTAGCTCAAAGCTAGCTGGTGCTTGTTTCAGGACAGAGGCGTTAGCTCACAGTAGCCACTCGTTAGTGGCTGCCGGAGTAATGATCCGGTGTAATAATCCAGAGCGGCAGGAATCCGGTGATATGGTAGAGAGAAGCAGTCCGATATGCTCTGGGTTGATATGGCGCTCTGCAGACTGGTAGGTGATTGTCCGAGCTAAGGCTGGCTGATTCCCGGGGGAAAAAAGGCGAGGACCACTAGCCGTGGCTAACAAAGACGATTAGCTAGTTAGCTGGCTAGCTCCAGATGGAAGTTCCAGTTATAAGGAATAAAAATAGCAGATCCGTACCACATTCGGTGAGGCGGGTTGCAGGAAAGCATATTTAGTTCTTACATAAAATAACTTTCTAAGATATATACGAAAAACACTGCCTATTTATAAGGGATAAGACCAGGGATAAGACAAAGACAGATATGCACGTCCTACTGCACTGCCATCTTGGATTTGAAATAAATATCCTTGAATTTCCAGGGCAAAGCTTTGCCCTGAAGCAAGGATATGCATATTCCTGGTACCATTTGAAAGGAAACAGTTTTTGGAAATGTGAAGGGAATGTAGGAGAATAACACATTTAGATCTGGTAAAAGATAATACAAAGAAAAAAACATATTTTAAATGGAAGAGAAAGGCCATAATGTCTTATTCCAGCCCAGGTGCAATTTAGATTTTGTCCACTTGATGGCAGTGTATGCGCAATGTTATAGACTGAGCAAATGAACCATTACATTTCTGTTCAAAATGTTGTATCAAGACTGCCCAAATGTGCCTAATTTGTTAATTAATACCTTTTCATGTTCAAAACTGTGCACTATCTTTAAACAATAGCATGGTATTATTTCACTGTAATAGCTACTGTAAATTGGACAGTGCAATTAGATTAACAAGAATTTAAGCTTTCTGCCAATATCAGATATGTCTATGTCCTGGGAAATTTTCTTGTTCCTTACAACCTCATGCTAATCGCATTTGCCTACGTTAGCTCAACCGTCCCGTAGGGGACCCACCAATCCTGAACAAGTTTTAACCCCATAGTATTTCATACAGTAATGATCATCAGTAGTATTACTTAACCCCATAGTATTTCATACAGTAATGATGATCTGTAGTAGTAGAAAGCATCCTGGATCATTTATCATGTCAGACATTTCCCTCTATTTCTTCCCATATCGAACTGCTGTTGTAAAAAGGCTTTATAAATAAATAATTGATATAACGTTGAACCCAACCAAACTCCCAACCAGGCTGCAGTCTGTTACATTCTAACAGTCTATACAAATCTTTGAGGAATTCCCCTTTTCTAATGTATCATGTATAGCAGTAACCTTACTTTGGGTCAAAGGGCATTGGTCCACTGATAACATTCAGAGGATTTTCCCTGGAGCAGTCATAGAGAGAAAGCTGGGTACTGCTCTCTCGGTCTGGGGGTTGGCAGCTCCCCCCTCCCCTCTCTCTCTCCTCAGAGACACTCATTTTAGGGGCATGTTCCAACTTCCAGAATTAAAGCGCTATAAAGAGTCACACACACACCACTTGGTTGACACACACTTTCTTGATCAAACGTGTACTTACCCGTGTTTATAGTCTATATGAAGACATGCAGTACTACCCAGATTGACACACGATACCTATCTAATAATAACACAAGTTGTCTCTTACTTCAGTATTGTCTCTCTGCTCTGTCTGTTACATTACTGTTCTGAAATACAATACTGTACTGTCCTCTCCAGTTTAGAGTTTATAAGATATCCTGCTCTGTCATCTCAAACTGTATCCCGTCTGGACAGTTTTCTTTACTGACAACTGGGATTAGAGGCCAGAGAGAGAGACAGACTTTAAATACTCATAATTTTTTTTCACAGTAATTGCATTGTGACACATATCATATGTCTTGTAAAGTATTTTAATACCTTCATAAAGGTAGTGACCATTTTAAATAATATAATTTAAATGTTCAGTGTATGATATACGTCTTAAAACAACTACAGGTGACATTATTGTGGTCATGTGGTCAAATGTAAACGATCACTCCAACACTAAACATGTAAAACAAATCTGTGTTTATATAGTGTAACATGGTTATTATTTACAGGAAAAAACTGGCTCAAACTGGTGTGTGAGTGTGTTACTTATTTAAATGTCATATTGTCTTATTAAACACAAAACATTTAGAACTGCTGTTCTTTCATCTGCTAACCTTAATTCGTCACATCTGTCACATGTACATTTCATTCAGTGGAATTGAGTTTATGCAGAAGCAAGATTGATGTGTAAAGAATTAGACAAACATTCTACCGACAACAACATTTACAAACACCAAGAAGCCCAATAACAAGATCAGTGATTTCTAAATGAAAAGTTTTTACAACACAGTGTGGTGATTCATTATATTAATGAATGACTTCAATGGTGTGTATTCATGAATACTTACAATCATATGTTTACAGACTAGAGAGATATTCTACATTGTTGCTCCAGTGTGTCTGACTGAACATGACCAGGATTAGAAACATCATGTTGTGTTTTACACAGGGACCACCTGACACAGGGACACTGAGGCGGCATCAAACCAAACATGAAACCCTGGATAGAGGGGCTCAGTGAATGTGGTGTAGAATGTGTACAGGTGGGTCAGTGAGTCAGATGAGACTCTGTAGAAGGACAGAGTGCCGGCTGGCCAATCCAGATACACTCCTACTCTGTGGGAGCTGGAGGGGGGGACGTCTATGGTAGTGGGATTATCATTGTGCCAGGCAACAAAACTGTTGACAGAGTAAAACAGACTCCAGGACTTGTCATTCCATCCAATCCCACTGTCATTACCACTTCCTTTTCTGCTGATTCCTTTATAAGTCACTCCTATGTAAGCCCCTCTCCCATTCCACTCTGCCTCCCAGTAACAGCGCCCAGTCAGACCCTCTCTACACAGCACCTGTTTCCAGTCAAATCTCTCTGGGTGATCAGGATACGGCTGCTCCTCTCTCCTCCATGTCACCTTTCTGTTCTCCTCAGACAGAGAGAGGTTTCTGTTTACTGTGTTTGGGTCCAGTGTGAGATCACAGGCATCTGATGGATGAAACCAGAGACATTATTAGAAATCATCAGCATGAACACACACATTTCTAAAGTAACACTTTGTTCAGTTTCAACTGCCTTCACAGCGTCACCCCTTTATATATCGACAGTAACCAGAGGGTGGCGCTAACAGTCAGTTGCATGCGACAACAGTAACTCATGACATTTTGTTCCGAATTTTGCTTCAGTTTTTTAAATTATAATACTAAAAGACATTGCTCTTACATTATTTTAGCTAAACCTATAATTTACTAGGAACCAGGTTTAGTTGTGTTTTTTTCCTTAAATATAAATACAAATTACTGTAGGTCCGTAATAATTGTAACCAGGTCTACTTGTAAACAGGCTTACAAACCCAAAAGCTTTTCATTTGAGGATGTTCATTTGTATGCCTCAAATATTAAACTGTCTTAGATTATTTGATGATTAGTTGAATCAGGTGTGTACTGTAAGAGCTGGGCAAGAACAAAACCCTAACATTTAAAAGCTCCTCGTCATCGTCACCAGACGTTTTACTGATAACATGTAGGCCTACTGATTCGTTTCCACTTAGAATACTGCTGTCTGTCAGCAATAAGCTCAAGTAACAGTTCTACTAACTAGTAATATCTCATTCCAGGTATTAGTTATATTAATCTGTCCTTAAAAAAATATTTCGTTCAGCAATACTTTATTTCTTACTCTATATAGTGTTTTCTGCTCTGTCGTCTCAAAATGGATCTTGAACAAAATAACGCATTGACTTTCGGTTTCAGCTCAGCCGTCATCCACTAGATGGCAGTAAGCACCTGCTGTAACTAGACTTTAGAACAGTATGTCTTCGGTTTCCTGGTTCTGGTGACTCCTGGTCCCTTATTCATGAAGGCAGTTTGTCTCAGAGGAGGAGTACTGAACAAGGATTAAGTCCTCCTCTCCATGTAATCTGACTCATTATGATCTAAAAGACTATTCATACTCTTTTTTTTTCTATACTGTCACAGGTGACTCCTCAAGATGAAGCTCATAGTTATATACTATGAGATCTTAACATAAAGGTACTATATAAATGGTAATTTTAATGGGGTTGAACATCCATCCCATCAGATTGTGTAAAGGATTTTATGATTTCAGAAAAATACTGACCTGGAAGCATCTCTCTGACCTCACCCTGCTGAAACACACTCAAGTCAAGACCACATAACTCTTTGGTCCTATCACAGTTTACTTACTAATGGCACTGCCTACTCCAGATGACTCGTTTTTAAAATCATATGAGCAACAAATATTTCATTTTATTTGGAATGCTAAGCCAGACCAAATTAAATGTTCATAATTTATATAAGGAATATGAGTTTGGGGGGCTAAAATGATTAAATATTAAAGCTTTTAACCTCTCACTAAAAGCTTCACTCATACAAAGTTATACTTAAACCCCAAATGGTTCTCCAGTAGATCATTAAGAAAGGCTCATCCTTTGTTAACAAATGGCCTTTTTACCTTTATACAGGTTACAACTTCTCATTTCTGACTAATTGAAAATGACATGTTGTTTAAAGTATCACCCTTTCTTCAACAAGCCATACAAAGCTGGTTACAATTTCAGTTTTATCCTCCAGAAAAGGTAGAATAAATATTACAACAAATGTTTTGGTTAAACTCAAATATAATGATGAATAAAAAAACATTCTTTATGGAAAAAATCTTTAAAAATGATATTATATTTGTTGATGATATTATATTTGTTAATGATATTATATTTATTAATGATATTATAAATAGAAACGGAGGTGTTATGTCACATATGTAGTTATGGAAAATATCTGGCAGTATCTGCTCAATCCAAATTTACAACCAACTGATTGAACCATTACCACAAAAATGAGGCAAGTGGAAAAGGGAGAAGGTAGGGAACTTGTTTGTCTGCTTTATGCAGTTGAAGTCGGGATGTTAACATACATTTAGGTTGGAGTCATTAAAATTAGTTTTTCTCCACAAATTTCTTGTTACAAACTATAGTTTTGGCAAGTCGGTTAGGACATCTACTGTGTGCATGACACAAGTAATTTTTCCAACAATTGTTAACAGACAGATTATTTCACTTATCATTTATAATTGTACTTATAAGTAATAGTATTTCACTTAATTGTATCACAATTCCAGTGGTTCAGAGGTTTACATACACTAAGTTGACTGCCTTCAAACAGCTTGGAAAATTCCAGAAAATGATGTCATGGCTTTAGAAACTTCTGATAGGCTAATTGACATCATTTGAGTCAATTGGACATGTACCTGTGGATGTATTTCAAGGCCTAACTTCAAACAGTGCCTCTTTGCTGAGGGTTTATTTTTCCTCCTAGTTGGTGTACGCCAAGTGTAAGGCTCCTGGGCACCTAACCAGAGGGAAGCTACATCCCTTACCTGTTCCACAACGACCTTGGTCGCACCTGTCGGTGGATTTTCTGCGTGTGTGAGATAGAGATAAAGAGAGAAAGGGTGTTAAGGTTCTGCAGGATTCTTTAATCAGTTTGGCTCATTGGACAGGTCAGAGTCTATGTTTGAAGTTGTTGAGTGGTTTTTGGCAATACACTGTAGATGTATTCATGGATTTAGCTGTTGAAATTCCTTCCCGGACCTCCCCTACTGGCTATGGGCTAAGCCACCATTGTCTTCAAATCCTAGGGGAGAGAGGAGCTGCTACCAGGAGACTGCGACCCTGCTAGTGAAGAGCTTAACGATTGGTGATTCAAATCAAATCAAATCCAATTTTATTTGTCACATACACATGGTTAGCAGATGTTAATGCGAGTGTAGCGAAATGCTTGTGCTTCTAGTTCCGACAATGCAGCAATAACCAACATGTAATCTAACTAACAATTCCAAAACTACTGTTTTATACACACAAGTGTAAGGGGATAAAGAATATGTACATAAAGATATATGAATGAGTGATGGTACAGAGCAGCATAGGCAAGATACAGTAGATGGTATTGAGTACAGTATATACATATGAGATGAGTATGTAAACAAAGTGGCATAGTTAAAGTAGCTAGTGATACATGTATTACATAAAGATGCAGTAGATGATATAGAGTATATACGTATACGTATGAGATGAATAATGTAGGGTATGTAAACATTATATTAGGTAGCATTGTTTAAAGTGGCTAGTGATATATTTTACATCATTTCTCATCAATTCCCATTATTAAAGTGGCTGGAGTTGAGTCAGTGTGTTGGCAGCAGACACTCAATGTTAGTGGTGGCTGTTTAACAGCCTGATGGCCTTGAGATAGAAGCTGTTTTTCAGTCTCTCGGTCCCAGCTTTGATGCACCTGTACTGACCTCGCCTTCTGGATGATAGTGGGGTGAACAGGCAGTGGCTCGGGTGGTTGTTGTCCTTGATGATCTTTATGGCCTTCCTGTAACATCGGGTGGTGTAGGTGTCCTGGAGGGCAGGTAGTTTGCCCCCGGTGATGCGTTGTGCAGACCTCACTACCCTCTGGAGAGCCTTACGGTTGTGGGCGGAGCAGTTGCCATACCAGGCGGTGATACAGCCCGCCAGGATGCTCTCGATTGTGCATCTGTAGAAGTTTGTGAGTGCTTTTGGTGACAAGCCGAATTTCTTCAGCCTCCTGAGGTTGAAGAGGCGCTGCTGCGCCTTCTTCACGATGCTGTCTGTGTGGGTGGACCAATTCAGTTTGTCTGTGATGTGTATGCCGAGGAACTTAAAACTTACTACCCTCTCCACTACTGTTCCATCGATGTGGATAGAGGGTGTTCCCTCTGCTGTTTCCTGAAGTCCACAATCATCTCCTTAGTTTTGTTGACGTTGAGTGTGAGGTTATTTTCCTGACACCACACTCCGAGGGCCCTCACCTCCTCCCTGTAGGCCGTCTCGTCGTTATTGGTCAAGCCTACCACTGTTGTGTCGTCTGCAAACTTGATGATTGAGTTGGAGGCGTGCGTGGCCACGCAGTCGTGGGTGAACAGGGAGTACAGGAGAGGGCTCAGAACGCACCCTTGTGGGCGCCTCAGTGTTGAGGATCAGCGGGGTGGAGATGTTGTTGCCTACCCTCACCACCTGGGGGCGGCCCGTCAGGAAGTCCAGTACCCAGTTGCTCAGGGCGGGGTCAAGACCCAGGGTCTCGAGCTTGATGACGAGCTTGGAGGGTACTATGGTGTTAAATGCCGAGCTGTAGTCGATGAACAGCATTCTCACATAGGTATTCCTCTTGTCCAGATGGTTTAGGACAGTGTGCAGTGTGGTTGAGATTGCATCGTCTGTGGACCTATTTGGGCGGTAAGCAAATTGGAGTGGGTCTAGGGTGTCAGGTAGGGTGGAGGTGATATGGTCCTTGACTAGTCTCTCAAAGCACTTCACGATGACGGAAGTGAGTGCTACGGTGCGGTAGTTGTTTAGCTCAGTTACCTTAGCTTTCTTGGGAACAGGAACAATGGTGGCCCTCTTGAAGCATGTGAGAACAGCAGACTGGGATAGGGATTGATTGAATATGTCCGTAAACACACCAGCCAGCTGGTCTGCGCATGCAGGCCGTCTGGGCCTGCAGCCTTGCGAGGGTTAACACGTTTAAATGTTTTACTCACCTCGGCTGCAGTGAAGGAGAGTCCGCATGTTTTCGTTGCAGGCCGTCTCAGTGGCACTGTATTGTCCTCAAAGCGGGCAAAAAAGTTATTTAGTGTGCCTGGGGGCAAGACATCCTGGTCCGTGACTGGGCTGGTTTTCTTTTTGTAATCCGTGAATGACTGTAGACCCTGCCACATACCTCTTGTGTCTGAGCCGTTGAATTGAGATTCTACTTTGTCTCTATACTGACGCTGAGCTTGTTTGATTGCCTTGCGGAGGGAATAGCTGCACTGTTTGTATTCGGTCATGTTTCCGGTCACCTTGCCCTGATTAAAAGCAGTGGTTTGCACTTTCAGTTTCACGCAAATGCTGCCATCAATCCACGGTTTCTGGTTTGGGAATGTTTTAATCGTTGCTATGGGAACGACATCTTCAACGCACGTTCTAATGAACTCGCACACCGAATCAGCGTAATCGTCAATGTTGTTGTCTGACGCAATACGAAACATATCCCAGTCCACGTGATGGAAGCAGTCTTGGAGTGTGGAATCAGATTGGTCGGACCAGCGTTGGACAGACCTCAGCGTGGGAGCTTCTTGTTTTAGTGTCTGTCTGTAGGCAGGGATCAGCAAAATGGAGTCGTGGTCAGCTTTTCTGAAATGAGGGCGGGGCAGGGCCTTATATGCGTCGCGGAAGTTAGAATAGCAATGATCCAAGGTTTTGTCAGCCCTGGTTGCGCAATCGATATGCTGATACAATTTATGGAGTCTTGTTTTCAGATTAGCCTTGTCAAAATTCCCAGCTACAATGAATGCAGCCTCAGGATGTATGGATTCCAGTTTGCAAAGAGTCAAATAAAGTTCATTCAGAGCCATCGATGTGTCTGCTTGGGGGGGAATATATACGGCTGTGATTATAATCGAAGAGAATTCTCTTGGTAGATAATGCGGTCGACATTTGATTGTGAGGAATTCTAAATCAGGTGAACAGAATGATTTGAGTTCCTGTATGTTTTTGTGATCACAATATAATTGTTGGGGCACGTTTGGCAGGATCTTCAGTGACAAAGACTGCTCAACTTGCTGATTTCTCACAATATGCCATGGACGTCTCAGTCACCAGGTCTCAACCCAATTCAATACTTATGGGAGATTCTGGAGAGGGGCCATCAACAAAAAATAAATGAATTGAATTTCTTGTGGAAAAATGTCACATACCTCCAATAGAGTTCCAGACACTTGTAGAATGTATGCCAAGGCATATCGTAAGAGCTATAAAGAGAGACAGAGTGTGAGAGAGAACAGGCAGAACCTGATATGTAAATGAGTAGAGCAAATGAAAGTAACTTTCTACTACCGAATGATCATTCCAGACTCTGCTTCTGTTGAGAGAGAAATATAAGGTATGACGACAATTGTTATGTGTATTAATATAGTTGATGATATTATGTTTATTCATATAGTTGATGTTATTGTTATGGGTATTCATATAGTTGATTATGTTGTTATGCGTATTCATATAGTTGATGATATTGTAATGTGTATTCATATAGTTGATGATATTGTTATGTGTATTCATATAGTTGATGATATTGTTATGTGTATTAATATAGTTGATGATATTGTTATGTGTATTCATATAGTTGATGTTATTGTTATGTGTTAATATAGTTGATTATATTGTTATGTGTATTCATATAGTTGATGATATTGTAATGTGTATTCATATAGTTGATGATATTGTTATGTGTATTCACATAGTTGATGATATTGTTATGTGTATTAATATAGTTGATGATATTGTTATGTGTATTCATATAGATGGTGACATTGTTATGCGTATTCATATAGTTGATGATATTGTCAACTATATGAATACACATAACAATACCATCAACTATATGAATAGAATGCATGGAAGCGGATCTGAAGAGCACTGGATTTGACACAATGTCTTTTGTGAAGGGGCCTTTTCCGAACATCTGCTAAAAACCTGTATGCTACCCAGCCAGCATAGATGTTATCTGCATATGAGAGTTTGTGAATAGTATAGTTGATGAAATTGTTATGTGTATTCATATATTAGTTCACATGTGTTATGCGTATTCATATAGTTGATGTTATTGTTATGTGTATTCATACAGTTTATGATATTATGTGTATTCATACAGTTGATGATATTGTTATGTGTATTCATATAGTTGATGATATTATGTTTATTCATATAGTTGATGATATTGTTATGTTTATTTATATAGTTGACTATCAAGAACTTACACTTCCTCAAAACAGATTGTTTGCATTCATTAGTGACCACTGTAGCAAAACGTTTGGCAACGGATACCTTTCAGGTCACATTGTAGAGCATTTAGAGTAAACTGTTTATGCAACGTTGCAAAACTGTTGGCTGCGGTGTAAACTACTGAATACGGCCCAGGTAGTAGCCTACAACCCGGCTGTTGATGCCTGCCTGATGGTGAAACATGAACGTAACCTGAGAGGTATACTATGATGCAAGCTGGATATACTGGTTTTCTAAAGTTAGCTATCTTCAGTTAGCTTCACATTCCAGCTTAGGCCTCATCCATCAGAATATACAGAGCGCTAGTCATCAGGAAGGTGTTCTCTCAGCAGAACGGAACATATCTCAATGACTTGACATGTTCTGGTTGTGAATTCAGGCTACAAGGTGACAATCCTGCCAGTGATTATTGTAAAATGTGTAGAGAAATTAAACATATGTTGTTATTTTAGTATAGTTTATGGAAGTTAAACACGCAGACCTAACAGCCTATTTCTTCTGGGACAGGTACGTGTCAGTTTAATCGTACAAAATGGATGTGGGAAATTCAAATTCAATATTCATATATCAATGTTTTACATTTCACATTTTGTATGATAAATGTAATTGTATCATAGTTCCACTA
Source organism: Oncorhynchus masou masou (assembly GCF_036934945.1). Taxonomy (NCBI): domain Eukaryota; kingdom Metazoa; phylum Chordata; class Actinopteri; order Salmoniformes; family Salmonidae; genus Oncorhynchus; species Oncorhynchus masou. The sequence goes on along the minus strand of NW_027016250.1, from coordinate 45,521 downwards.
TAGCACGTGTCAAACTCATTCCAGGGAGTGTCTGCGAGTTTTCGCTCCACCCCTCTACTCGATTGATGAATTAATGTCACTAATTAGTAAGGACCTCCCCTCACCTGGTTGTCTAGGTCTCAAAAACCTGCAGACACTCAGCCCTCTGTGAGTTTGACACCCCTACACTATATTGTAATGATCCTTGCTGTATGAGCCATGTCACAATTCCAGCCAAGTAACCCTATTTGCGGCAATGGCGCAATGCGATGCATAGTCCTTTAGTCTCCATGAGCCAAATGGCCGGTTGGTGAAGGCCACAGCACAGGGAAGGTTTACAGGTCCATAGGTTTACAGCAGCTGAGAGTTGCTTCATTGTTAAAAACTCAATCATTTGATCATCCTGTTGCACAATACTTAACACTTGTAGTATTTGAGATTTTAAAAGGCTTCTGAAGTTTGTAATTTCCATTTTTCCACTTTAAAAATGTTAATTAATTCTAATCCAAATAATTTTCCTGCGGTGGAAACTGGCTCAAATTAAGATCCTACATCTGTAGAAATATATCTGTCTTTAAAGTACATGGCTATATCAGGAGGACAGGATTCTCCTTTGACCATTCTTGTTTGACCATTTTACATCTTTTTTTATCTACTGTTGTTTAGGCTTGTTGATTGAGTTCCCTATGAGAAGCTACTTCATCTGCAAGAAAACAGCTGTCCGCACCTGTAACTGTTAGAAGTTCTGTGAACTCCTCATATGACATTCAGAGTAAGTGTGCAGCCTACGCAGTCACAATATAGCTGTTCCAACGGCACATTTCTGGGCAACATTAGAAGTCAGATGAATGTGTTGATTTAAAGGAAAGATGGGCAGACTGGTAGTTCTGGGCGACATACAAACTATTATCAAGTGATAAAGTTAGGTCTCCGTCAGACATTCAATAGACAGTAGGCTTGAGATATGATCCTACATCATGCTGACCAACCCGGGCTCAGTTTCCCGATAACGTCTAAAGATGTAACATGCGTTTCCCAAAACACCATGCAAAGTGGGTCATTGAGGTGTGTCAATACTGATGGGATGGAAAGAAAGGCAACGCTGCTCTAGGATCAACTTTCCATTCAAGGAGAAATGCTCATTAACAGGGATGTATACATTTGTGCACAACATGTGGGAGAAATAAGCTTTTTGTGCATATGGATAATTTCTGGAAACTTTTATTTCAGCTCACTTCTATTTTTTTTTTTTTAATCTGCATTGTTGGTTAAGTGCTTGAAAGTATGTGTTTCATGATAAGGTCTACCTACACCTGTTGTATTCGGTGTATGTGAACACAAATGTTTGATTTGAAACATGGGAACAACATTTAAAAAATGTTTATATTTTTATCAGTGTCGATATTACACCTTCATAGTAGGTGGACAGAGAGCTCAAGGCGTAGGGCCACATGGCAGAGGAAGCTCTCCTGAAATCATAGCACACTTGTATTCAATCTTGAGACGGCATATTTAGAATTGTTTTCCTTTTTCTCAAACAGTAATTGTAAGTTAAATGGCTCTTGTAGTTATCAAATTTTGGATCCCAAGTTTTTTGTTAATATGTAAAAGTGAGTTGAAAAAGTTGAATTCAAACCCAAAGCAAAGTTGACAAGCCGTTACCACGTGATAAATTACATCCAAAGCTTAGTTAGATCTGCCAGTGGACCCCGGTATGGCTTCCATAACATCGACCTCTATTCTCCTCCATTTCCTCTGTTGCATACTAACCGCACTAACCATACTATTTGTGACGTGAATTGAGAATATATTGTGCTTATTGGTCATAGTATGGATATAGTCAGTATGCTTATTGGTCATAGTATGGATATAGTCAGTATGGATATAGTCAGTATGCTTATTGGTCATAGTATGGATATAGTCTGTATGGATATAGTCAGTATGGATATAGTCAGTATGGATATAGTCAGTATGGATATAGTCAGTATGCTTATTGGTCATAGTATGGATAGAGTCAGTATGTTTATTGGTTATAGTATGGATATAGTCAGTATGCTTATTGGTTATAGTATGGATATAGTCAGTATGCTTATTGGTTATAGTATGGATATAGTCAGTATGCTTATTGGTTATAGTATGGATATAGTCAGTATGGATATAGTCAGTATGGATATAGTCAGTATGGATATAGTCAGTATGGATATAGTCAGTATGGATATAGTCAGTATGCTTATTGGTCATAGTATGGATATAGTCAGTATGCTTATTGGTTATAGTATGGATATAGTCAGTATGCTTATTGGTCATAGTATGGATATAGTCAGTATGGATATAGTCAGTATGGATATAGTCAGTATGGATATAGTCAGTATGGATATAGTCAGTATGCTTATTGGTTATAGTATGGATATAGTCAGTATGCTTATTGGTTATAGTATGGATATAGTCAGTATGGATATAGTCAGTATGGATATAGTCAGTATGCTTATTGGTTATAGTATGGATATAGTCAGTATGCTTATTGGTTATAGTATGGATATAGTCAGTATGGATATAGTCAGTATGGATATAGTCAGTATGGATATAGTCAGTATGGATATAGTCAGTATGCTTATTGGTTATAGTATGGATATAGTCATGGATATAGTCTTATTGGTCATAGTATGGATATAGTCAGTATGCTTATTGGTTATAGTATGGATATAGTCAGTATGCTTATTGGTCATAGTATGGATATAGTCAGTATGGATATAGTCAGTATGCTTATTGGTTATAGTATGGATATAGTCAGTATGCTTATTGGTCATAGTATGGATATAGTCAGTATGCTTATTGGTTATAGTATGGATATAGTCAGTATGGATATAGTCAGTATGCTTATTGGTCATAGTATGGATATAGTCAGTATGGATATAGTCAGTATGGATATAGTCAGTATGGATATAGTCAGTATGGATATAGTCAGTATGGATATAGTCAGTATGGATATAGTCAGTATGGATATAGTCAGTATGGATATAGTCAGTATGCTTATTGGTCATAGTATGGATATAGTCAGTATGGATATAGTCAGTATGCTTATTGGTTATAGTATGGATATAGTCAGACTGCTTATTGGTCATAGTATGGATATAGTCAGTATGGATATAGTCAGTATGCTTATTGGTCATAGTATGGATATAGTCAGTATGGATATAGTCAGTATGCTTATTGGTTATAGTATGGATATAGTCAGTATGGATATAGTCAGTATGGATATAGTCAGTATGGATATAGTCAGTATGGATATAGTCAGTATGGATATAGTCAGTATGCTTATTGGTCATAGTATGGATATAGTCAGTATGGATATAGTCAGTATGCTTATTGGTCATAGTATGGATATAGTCAGTATGCTTATTGGTTATAGTATGGATATAGTCAGTATGGATATAGTCAGTATGCTTATTGGTCATAGTATGGATATAGTCAGTATGGATATAGTCAGTATGGATATAGTCAGTATGGATATAGTCAGTATGGATATAGTCAGTATGCTTATTGGTCATAGTATGGATATAGTCAGTATGGATATAGTCAGTATGCTTATGGTCTTATAGTAGTATGGATATAGTCAGTATGGATATAGTCAGTATGGATATAGTCAGTATGGATATAGTCAGTATGGATATAGTCAGTATGCTTATTGGTCATAGTATGGATATAGTCAGTATGGATATAGTCAGTATGGATATAGTCAGTATGGATATAGTCAGTATGGATATTGGTTATAGTATGGATATAGTCAGTATGTTTATTGGTCATAGTATGGATATAGTCAGTATGCTTATTGGTTATAGTATGGATATAGTCAGTATGCTTATTGGTTATAGTATGGATATAGTCAGTATGCTTATTGGTTATAGTATGGATATAGTCAGTATGCTTATTGGTCATAGTATGGATATAGTCAGTATGCTTATTGGTCATAGTATGGATATAGTCAGTATGCATATTGGTTATAGTATGGATATAGTCAGTATGCTTATTGGTCATAGTATGGATATAGTCAGTATGGATATAGTCAGTATGGATATAGTCAGTATGGATATAGTATAGTATGGATATAGTCAGTATCAGTATGGATATAGTCAGTATGGATATAGTCAGTATGGATATAGTCAGTATGGATATAGTCAGTATGGATATAGTCAGTATGCTTATTGGTCACAGTATGGATATAGTCAGTATGGATATAGTCAGTATGGATATAGTCAGTATGGATATAGTCAGTATGGATATAGTCAGTATGCTTATTGGTTATAGTATGGATATAGTCAGTATGCATATTGGTTATAGTATGGATATAGTCAGTATGCTTATTGGTCATAGTATGGATATAGTCAGTATGGATAGAGTCAGTATGGATATAGTCAGTATGCTTATTGGTCACAGTATGGATATAGTCAGTATGGATATAGTCAGTATGGATATAGTCAGTATGCTTATTGGTCACAGTATGGATATAGTCAGTATGGATATAGTCAGTATGGATATAGTCAGTATGCTTATTGGTTATAGTATGGATATAGTCAGTATGCTTATTGGTCACAGTATGGATATAGTCAGTATGGATATAGTCAGTATGGATATAGTCAGTATGGATATAGTCAGTATGCTTATTGGTCACAGTATGGATATAGTCAGTATGGATATAGTCAGTATGGATATAGTCAGTATGCTTATTGGTTATAGTATGGATATAGTCAGTATGCTTATTGGTCACAGTATGGATATAGTCAGTATGGATATAGTCAGTATGGATATAGTCAGTATGCTTATTGGTCATAGTATGGATATAGTCAGTATGCTTATTGGTTATAGTATGGAAATAGTCAGTATGGATATAGTCAGTATGGATATAGTCAGTATGGATATAGTCAGTATGCTTATTGGTCATAGTATGGATATAGTCAGTATGCTTATTGGTCATAGTATGGAAATAGTCAGTATGGATATAGTCAGTATGGATATAGTCAGTATGTTTATTGGTCATAGTATGGATATAGTCATTATGGATATAGTCAGTATGGATATAGTCAGTATGGATATAGTCAGTATGGATATAGTCAGTATGCTTATTGGTCATAGTATGGATATAGTCAGTATGGATATAGTCAGTAGTATGGATATAGTCAGTATGGATATAGTCATATGGATATAGTCAGTATGGATATATATAGATATCAGTATGATATAGATATAGTCAGTATGGATATAGTCAGTATGGATATAGTCAGTATGGATATAGTCAGTATGGATATAGTCAGTATGCTTATTGGTCATAGTATGGATATAGTCAGTATGGATATAGTCAGTATGGATATAGTCAGTATGGATATAGTCAGTATGGATATAGTCAGTATGGATATAGTCAGTATGCTTATTGGTCATAGTATGGATATAGAGCGTCTGCTAAATGACTTAAATGTAAATGTAGTATGCTTATTGGTTATAGTATGGATATAGTCAGTATGCTTATTGGTTATAGTATGGATATAGTCAGTATGGATATAGTCAGTATGGATATAGTCAGTATGCTTATTGGTCATAGTATGGATATAGTCAGTATGCTTATTGGTTATAGTATGGATATAGTCAGTATGGATATTGGTTATAGTATGGATATAGTCAGTATGCTTATTGGTCATAGTATGGATATAGTCAGTATGCTTCTTGGTCATAGTATGGATATAGTCAGTATGGATATAGTCAGTATGCTTATTGGTTATAGTATGGATATAGTCAGTATGGATATAGTCAGTATGGATATAGTCAGTATGCTTATTGGTTATAGTATGGATATAGTCAGTATGCTTATTGGTCATAGTATGGATATAGTCAGTATGCTTATTGGTTATAGTATGGATATAGTCAGTATGGATATTGGTTATAGTATGGATATAGTCAGTATGGATATTGGTTATAGTATGGATATAGTCAGTATGGATATTGGTTATAGTATGGATATAGTCAGTATGCTTATTGGTTATAGTATGGATATAGTCAGTATGGATATTGGTTATAGTATGGATATAGTCAGTATGCTTATTGGTTATAGTATGGATATAGTCAGTATGGATATTGGTTATAGTATGGATATAGTCAGTATGCTTATTGGTTATAGTATGGATATAGTCAGTATGCTTATTGGTTATAGTATGGATATAGTCAGTATGGATATAGTCAGTATGGATATAGTCAGTATGCTTATTGGTCATAGTATGGATAGAGTCAGTATGGATATAGTCAGTATGCTTATTGGTCATAGTATGGATAGAGTCAGTATGGATATAGTCAGTATGGATATAGTCAGTATGGATATTGGTTATAGTATGGATATAGTCAGTATGCTTATTGGTTATAGTATGGATATAGTCAGTATGGATATAGTCAGTATGGATATAGTCAGTATGCTTATTGGTCATAGTATGGATAGAGTCAGTATGGATATAGTCAGTATGCTTATTGGTCATAGTATGGATATAGTCAGTATGGATATAGTCAGTATGGATATAGTCAGTATGGATATAGTCAGTATGGATATAGTCAGTATGCTTATTGGTCATAGTATGGATATAGTCAGTATGCTTATTGGTCATAGTATGGATATAGTCAGTATGGATATAGTCAGTATGCTTATTGGTCATAGTATGGATAGAGTCAGTATGGATATAGTCAGTATGGATATAGTCAGTATGGATATAGTCAGTATGGATATAGTCAGTATGCTTATTGGTCATCAGTATGGATATAGTCAGTAGTATGGCATAGTATGGATATTATATGGTCATAGTATGGATATAGTCAGTATGCTTATTGGTCATAGTATGGATATAGTCAGTATGCTTATTGGTTATAGTATGGATATAGTCAGTATGGATATAGTCAGTATGCTTATTGGTTATAGTATGGATATAGTCAGTATGCTTATTGGTTATAGTATGGATATAGTCAGTATGGATATAGTCAGTATGGATATAGTCAGTATGCTTATTGGTCATAGTATGGATATAGTCAGTATGGATATAGTCAGTATGGATATAGTCAGTATGGATATAGTCATAGCTTATTGTCAGTATGGATATAGTCAGTATGGATATGGATATGGATATAGTCAGTATGCTTATTGGTTATAGTATGGATATAGTCAGTATGGATATAGTCAGTATGCTTATTGGTCATAGTATGGATATAGTTAGTATGGATATAGTCAGTATGCTTATTGGTCATAGTATGGATATAGTCAGTATGGATATAGTCAGTATGCTTATTGGTCATAGTATGGATATAGTCAGTATGGATATAGTCAGTATGCTTATTGGTTATAGTATGGATATAGTCAGTATGCTTATTGGTCATAGTATGGATATAGTCAGTATGGATATAGTCAGTATGCTTATTGGTTATAGTATGGATATAGTCAGTATGGATATAGTCAGTATGCTTATTGGTCATAGTATGGATATAGTCAGTATGCTTATTGGTTATAGTATGGATATAGTCAGTATGCTTATTGGTCATAGTATGGATATAGTCAGTATGGATATAGTCAGTATGCTTATTGGTCATAGTATGGATATAGTCAGTATGGATATAGTCAGTATGGATATAGTCAGTATGCTTATTGGTCATAGTATGGATATAGTCAGTATGCTTATTGGTCATAGTATGGATATAGTCAGTATGGATATAGTCAGTATGGATATAGTCAGTATGGATATAGTCAGTATGGATATAGTCAGTATGCTTATTGGTCATAGTATGGATATAGTCAGTATGGATATAGTCAGTATGGATATAGTCAGTATGCTTATTGGTCATAGTATGGATATAGTCAGTATGCTTATTGGTCATAGTATGGATATAGTCAGTATGGATATAGTCAGTATGGATATAGTCAGTATGGATATAGTCAGTATGCTTATTGGTTATAGTATGGATATAGTCAGTATGGATATAGTCAGTATGCTTATTGGTCATAGTATGGATATAGTTAGTATGGATATAGTCAGTATGCTTATTGGTCATAGTATGGATATAGTCAGTATGGATATAGTCAGTATGCTTATTGGTCATAGTATGGATATAGTCAGTATGGATATATTCAGTATGCTTATTGGTTATAGTATGGATATAGTCAGTATGCTTATTGGTCATAGTATGGATATAGTCAGTATGGATATAGTCAGTATGCTTATTGGTTATAGTATGGATATAGTCAGTATGGATATAGTCAGTATGCTTATTGGTCATAGTATGGATATAGTCAGTATGCTTATTGGTTATAGTATGGATATAGTCAGTATGCTTATTGGTCATAGTATGGATATAGTCAGTATGCTTATTGGTCATAGTATGGATATAGTCAGTATGCTTATTGGTCATAGTATGGATATAGTCAGTATGGATATAGTCAGTATGGATAGAGTCAGTATGGATATAGTCAGTATGGATATTGGTCATAGTATGGATATAGTCAGTATGCTTATTGGTCATAGTATGGATAGAGTCAGTATGCTTATTGGTTATAGTATGGATATAGTCAGTATGCTTATTGGTTATAGTATGGATAGAGTCAGTATGGATAGAGTCAGTATGGATAGAGTCAGTATGGATAGAGTCAGTATGGATAGAGTCAGTATGCTTATTGGTCATAGTATGGATAGAGTCAGTATGGATAGAGTCAGTATGGATAGAGTCAGTATGGATAGAGTCAGTATGGATAGAGTCAGTATGGATAGAGTCAGTATGGATATAGTCAGTATGCTTATTGGTTATAGTATGGATATAGTCAGTATGGATATAGTCAGTATGCTTATTGGTCATAGTATGGATATAGTCAGTATGCTTATTGGTTATATTATGGATATAGTCAGTATGCTTATTGGTTATAGTATGGATATAGTCAGTATGCTTATTGGTTATAGTATGGATAGAGTCAGTATGCTTATTGGTCATAGTATGGATATAGTCAGTATGCTTATTGGTTATAGTATGGATAGAGTCAGTATGGATAGAGTCAGTATGGATATAGTCAGTATGGATATAGTCAGTATGGATATAGTCAGTATGGATATAGTCAGTATGCTTATTGGTCATAGTATGGATAGAGTCAGTATGCTTATTGGTTATAGTATGGATATAGTCAGTATGCTTATTGGTTATAGTATGGATAGAGTCAGTATGCTTATTGGTCATAGTATGGATATAGTCAGTATGGATATAGTCAGTATGGATAGAGTCAGTATGGATAGAGTCAGTATGCTTATTGGTCATAGTATGGATAGAGTCAGTATGGATAGAGTCAGTATGCTTATTGGTCATTGTATGGATAGAGTCAGTATGGATAGAGTCAGTATGGATAGAGTCAGTATGGATAGAGTCAGTATGGATAGAGTCAGTATGGATATAGTCAGTATGCTTATTGGTCATTGTATGGATAGAGTCAGTATGGATAGAGTCAGTATGGATATAGTCAGTATGGATATAGTCAGTATGGATATAGTCAGTATGGATAGAGTCAGTATGGATATAGTCAGTATGCTTATTGGTCATAGTATGGATAGAGTCAGTATGGATAGAGTCAGTATGGATATAGTCAGTATGCCAGAAGTTCCCGGATGTCGTACTACATTTCGCCAAAATACGAAGAATACATGCAGGGGACACTATTTCTATACTTTTCGGGCCCACAATTCTTCAGAAAATGGCAGTGGTTTCACAACGTTTTCAGATTTGAAGAAAATAAGCAGCTGAATTCTGACGAGAACAGATACAAATTCATTGCTTTCACTAATTATGACAAATGTTAAGAAAATGTTGAGCAATGTAATAAAGTAATGACTTTTCAAATAAGTTAAGTTGCACGTTATGTTGGCTGACAATTTGTTAGCTACACTATCCTTACGAATCGCATAGCATGACAGCAGTATGTACCTGTATGTTAGCTACTTACCTAATGTTAGTTGGCTACTAATACTGTACATTGAACTTGCCAGGCAGTACATCAACTATCTGCTATCTAACTACTCAACGTTTATTGACTTGGTTATTCACATCATTCTTAGCTAAGTGGTATAGTCGTTGTGCATTTCAATGGGCATTGTTAATTCTGGCTATCTACTCTGATTTCAGAGCACTCTCACGCAGAATAACTGATGAATTTACTTATGGCCAGTGTCAGTAAACGTGTGCAAAAAAGAGTGTAATTAAATTGTTGCTAGCAGCACAGTTACAGTCACCAACGCTCTGGATAACATTAAAATAGCCTAACCAGCTCTGCTAGGGTGAGTTAAAAAATGGTCAGAGTGAGGTGTTCTCTCATTTGTGTCTGGAAGTAGCTAGCCAATGTTAGCCAGTTAGCTTGGGTGCTTGACTGCCGTTAAAGGCTCGGATCAACTCGACTCGTCGGCCAGAGTGTCAAGTGTGCGCTCTGAATGCTCAGAGAGCAAAACTCTCTGAATTTACAAACTGACAATCTGACAATGCTCTGGATTGACGAGCACACTCCAGCACTCCAGATTGAATTTACGAACACCCCCGAAATCATAAAATGTTTAGCTAGTCATTTGTTATGATAGCAAGCTAGCAAGAGATTGCATAGCAACAACATCAACTTCCGGTAGACGGGCGAAGTTCTAGTACGCTCAACTGAAAGGTTACTGTTCGTTTTATAGTATAATAAAATGAACTAATAGTAATTAAGTATGTAGTATACAGTATGTCAGTATGGGTATTCGAACACAGCTTTAGTCTAGATATTCTTCTCCATTTCTCACCTGACTGGTGTCTCTGCCTATAGAGTCGTGAGTGAGTTTCTTGTCTTGTGGAGGCACAGGATCAAATCCCCCTATAGATATTTTGGAATAGTTTTCTTTGAAACACTGACTACATTATATTTCAAACTTTTAAATAATGAGTTTCTATAAACATAGACTGTTGGGTCTTTTATTTAACACCCTAAATCATGCAATGGAGCCACTGTCATTTTTAAATGTTTTGTTTGCAACAAAAGATCTAGTTTCGAAGTAACATTACCACGTTATCATTGATGTTTGATCACATGCTTTTTCAAACCATGTGTTGCAAAATGTAGGAGATCCCACTAATTTCTCCCTGGTCAAGCTGCTTTTTCGAAGCAAAGTCTCTTTCAAGCACTGACCTCTACTGGACACCTTATTTACACATTTAGTTCATGTCTTCCAGCTTGTAGAGACTGAATGGCTCAGCAGGTAGGGACAGGGATCTGGATCAGATATCAGCATAGGCACATGATAGGCACTAGATTGAATCCTGGCTATGGTTGGAAAAATGTTTATCTGTGAAACCACGCTATCTTCCTGTTGTTGTTTAAATAACTTGTTTTATTTAGTGTAGCCTGTGATAATCTTTTTTCTCTCCGGCATCCTAAATAATATCACGGATGCTTTTGAAAAAATTGTGAACATGGAGGCAAAAAGGATGTGAACTAACAAAAACACCTATCCATTGCGCCACAACGTTTTGATGGATTCATTGGGAAAACAATTCTACATTAACATTGAACATGCTGATTTTTATTCCTGACCAGAAGTTGTCCCTAATGTACACTGTGTTTAACGCTCAGAGTAATGAACCATTTCTCAACACTATTTGGTGAAAGCCTCAAACGGTTCTGAAAGCCTCGGTTTCCCATCACTAGTGGACAACCCATGAATGTCTTTGAGAAACCTTCCTAAAACCACCTGTTTCGTCTCGGTTGTTGTTACTGACCAGTGGTGGTCGGTGCCATTTAAGATGAGGGAGGATGATTTGATTTTTTATGAATATGGCCTTATTTATATTACAGCGTATTACTGCAATTCATATTCCATTCACCCAGCTCAATGTAACATTGATAGGTTTAGGCTACTACATTATACTAAAGTTTTCCCTGTACCCATCATGAGGTTGCTACAGCCTAGCAGGTCGAGAGAGTTTTGAGTAATCAAGGTGACAGACAGACAAATGGACAGACAGTGACACATTCAATACCACGTTGCATACTCTTGCCTGCATCTAGCTGATCTAGCCTCTTGAATCTCCCCATCCCGGATCCGGGATCGTGACTAAAGCCTCAGGCTCATTAGCATAACGCAACGTTAACGATTTCTGAAAATCGCAAATAAAATGAAAATAATGCGCCTGCTCTCAAGCTTAGCCTTTTCTTAACAACACTGTCATCTCAGATTTTCAAAATATGCTTTTGAACCATAGCAATGGACTAATTTGTGTAAGAGTATGCTAAGCTAGCTTAGCATTTTGAGTAGCATTTAGCACGCAACATTTTCACAAAAACCAGATAACCAAATAAATAAAATCATTTACCTTTGAAGAGCTTCGGATGTTTTCAATGAGGAGACTCTTAGTTACATACCAAAAGCGCAGTTTTTCCTGAAAGCGTCTGTGTGTAGGAGAAATCGCTCCGTTTTGTACATCGCATTTGGCTACCGAAACGAACCGAAAATTCAGTCACCTACAACGTCAAACTTTTTCCGAATTAATTCCATAATATCGACCGAAACATGGCAAACGTTGTTTGGAATCAATCCTCAAGTTGTTTTTTCACATATCTCTTCATTGATATATCGTTCGTGGAAGCCTGTATTCTTCTCTAAATTCCATGGAAAAATACTTGCAGCTGACTTTTGCGCACCAATTTCGGCGCAGGACACCGGGCGGACACCTGGTAAATGTGGTCTCTTATGGTCAATCTTCCAATGATATGCCTACAAATACGTCACAATGCTGCAAACACCTTGGGGAACGACAGAAAGGGCAGACTTACTCCTCTCGCATTCACAGCCATATAAGGAGACAATGGAAAACAGAGCCTCAAAAATCCTGCTCATTTCCTGGGTGCCGTCTCATCTTGGTTTTGCCTGAAGCTCACGTTCTAGGGCACGCACAGAAAATATCTTTGCAGTTCTGGACACGTCAGTGTTTTCTTTCGAAAGCTATCAATTATATGCATAGTCGAGCATCTTTTTGTGACAAAATATCTTGTTTAAAACGGGAACGTTTTTCATCCAAATATGAAATTGCGCCCCTAGAGTTTCAACAGGCTAGGGTTTAATCACTAGTCCAACAGTTACAAATGAGAGTTTCTATTGGACAAATTCAATCTCTGTTTTGTTCCATTTGCTTCCGTTTAAGAAACGTTTTTCAACAGAATCTGCTAAAACCCCTGGATCACACGCAAACACAGTTCACTTTCATAGCAGCCACATACAAACCGCTCGTTGTATATATAATTCCTTCTTGCATCTATTTATGCGCTCTCTTCCTCTCACCTTTTCCGTTTGCTTGTGGACTTCTGTGCACAACATCGAACAAACCTTTTCAAGCCAAACCTTCATATCATGACCACTAACCACGACACACAGCCTACATCAATTGTCAAGTCATAGTCATCATAGCTACTAGAACTAACGTGTTAGTAAGCCCACTACAATCATGCAGTACAGTGATAAGTCAGCAGCAAGCAGTTTAGCAGTTTAGCAGTTACACTGGCGAGCCCCGGTGACAACAAATTAATAAAGCCAAAAGCTTACCTTGACTTGGAAGACTTCCAGTGTTGGATAGCCATAGTCAGCTTGCTAAAATAGCACCCTTCTCTGTTTGAGCTGGGTGTTTGAGTAGGCTAAATTAGCTAGCTGCATTTGATGCTAGCTAAGTAAGTGAAAGTGAAAAATATATACTATGAAATATAAATAATTCTCTCTCACTCTCTCTCTTGCTTCGTCATTTTGGAAGAAATTAATTTGTTCAATACTGTTCAACTATTGTCTTTCTCTTTCTTTGAGTGAACTATTTACCACAATTTATGCTGAAAATGATAACTTCTTTAATCTTTCACTATTTTTATTTTTATGAAATTCACTGAGGAGGATAGACCTCCCCTTCCTCCGTTGAGGAGCCTCCACTATTAGTGACTCTTTGTTAGTTACCTCTTCTGTTTGAGCACCAATTTTTGTTATTTCTTGTTAGGGAACATAGCATTACCATGGAGAAGAGATATCAATCAAAACTACATGTTCATGTGATTTCATTAAATCACCTGACTGTTTGGATATAATGAATAAAAGAGAACAATAGACATTCGATAATTAGTTGTCACCGTGTTAACCAGAACCAACATGCCTGATCTCTGTTTAGGGGTCAGTGATCTAAAATGAGTCTGGGGCCCTGCTTCTAAAATGAGTCTCCCTGGGGAACATGACACCAAAGCTAAGAGGTGAGATGAACATTAAAAAAAAAATTTTTTGGTTGGTGACTGTAACTGGTTTGGTTGGTGACTGCGTTGGTGACTGTAACTGTGCTGCTGGCAACAATTTAATTATGATTTTTTTGCCAACGTTTACCGAGCATTACAACATTGGGCAGTTATTGTGTTTAGTGTTACGACATTGGGCAGTTATTGTGTTGAGCGTTAGGAGATTGGGCAGTCATTGTGTTGAGCGTTAGGAGATTGGGCAGTTATTGTGTTGAGCGTTAGGAGATTGGGCAGTTATTGTGTTGAGCGTTTGGAAATTGGTCAGTTATTGTGTTGAGCGTTTGGAAACTGGGCAGTTATTGTGTTGAGCGTTAGGACATTGGGCAGTTATTGTGTTGAGCGTTAGGACATTGGGCAGTTATTCTGCCCTCTGGCTCACTGAGACGAGAGCGCTCTAATAGTTTAAAACCATCTGCTATAATTTTCTCTTTAAACAGTTATTCAAGAAGATCTAAATTTTCGTAGGCTATTTGTGATTGTTCTCAATCAAATAATTGGCATGCAGATGCAGTTTCCCTGGTAAAACATGAATAATGACAGTAATGATGGCCTTGAAATTAGCTATGTCTAACTTGGTGTCTAAGGGTATTAGAAATATAAAAACAAATTAAGAGATGTTATTGTGGGCAGAGGCAGACGTTGCAATTGGAGGATGCATTTGATGCATCTTCTATAACAGGGCTCTCCAATCCTGTTCCTGGAGAGCTGCCATCCTGTAGGTTTTCTGATTCAAATAATTAGTTGGTTTGTAAGATTAATCAGGTTAGCTGCAGTTGGGGTTGGAGTGAAACCCTACAGGAGGGGAGCACTGCAGGAACAGGGTTGGATGGGCTGGCTATTTATTATGTCAATTACGTCATAATGATGGGCTGGCTATTCAATAGGCTGTATCTATCTGTACAAACTTGAGGAAAGTATGACGTAATTGACATATTTTTATTGCGCTCCCTCACCTAAAAAAAATACACCTCTGCTTATTTTGGGCTCCCGAGTGGCGCAGCGGTCTATTGCACTGCATCTCTGTGCTAGAGGCGTCACTACAGACCCTGGTTCGATCCGGCCGTGATCGGGAGTCCCATAGGGGGGCGCACAATTTGCCCAGCGTTATCCAGGTTAGGGGAGGGTTTGGCCGGGGTAGGCCGTCATTGAAAGTAAGAATGTGTTTTTAAACTGACTTTCCTAGTTAACTAAAGGTTAAATAAATTTATAAAATTATTATGCCGAACGACCTGATGGAAATGTTCTGAAAAATATCAGGCCTAGGCTACTTGCTCTGTCCTTCTACTGTTATGCGTATAACATTATGGGAACTGATCTGAACAGGTTGGTCATCCATGATATGTAGCTATAACTGAGGTATAGACCTCGATCTGCATATAACGAACAATCTGCTATTATACATTATAAGGTAGCCTAGTTTACATAATATAACATCTCTTACTTATTGCAAAAAGCCTTTCTGAATGGATCAATCAAGCCCATTTTATCCCTTCTGTCCACATTCTCAGATACGTTTAGAAAAGAACCGATTGAAAGACAATAAATAGCCTACTTTGAATTAATAAAAATAAGTGTGAGAAATGGCCTTGTGTTTCCCCACTGTCTATAACAAAAAGTGACTTATTATTATTATTGACTGTTACCATGGAGAAGAGATGTCACAACTACATGTTAGTGTGATTGAATTTAATCACCTGACTGTTTCGATATGTCTGTTAGTAAATGTTTTATTTCTCAAAGAGATAATGAATACATAAGATTAATTGACATTCAAGAATTGTTGTCAGTGTTAACCACAACCAACATGCTGGATCTCTGTTTAGGGCTCAGTGCTATAAAATGAGTCTCTCTGGGGAGAGAGAGGAGGGGGTCCCTGCCTCTAAAATGAGTCTCTCTGGGGAACATGACACCAAAGCTAAGAGGTGAGATGACAATTTTGCTTAAGATTTATTATGTTTATTTCCAAAACACTCCATCCACATTTTTTTTTAACATAGCTTTTTTATTTAGAAATGATGTTACTGTAAGGGGTGCGTACTGGCGGCAGAGAAGTCAGACGCAGGAGAGCAAAAACTGTGTTTCCTAACAGAGCAGTTTAATAACAAAAAACCCCACCGGAAAACAGTACAATCAAATAATGTGTACATAACCCGACGCACACCAGGACAGATGTGCACAAACACTTACAATAAACAAACACTGACAAAGACATGAGGGGGAACAGAGGGTTAAATACACAACATGTAATTGATGGGATTGGAACCAGGTGTGATGGAAGATAAGACAAAACCAAAGGAAAATGAAAAGAGGATCAGCGATGGCGAGAAGGTCGGGGACTTTGAGAACTCCTCAAACTGGTCCAACGCCGCATCTCACTCTCTCCACACGGCGTTGGCTCACTCCAGGGCTTTCCCAGTGAGGCACGAGATGAGGGCGGACACTCTCTCACGGCCCGATGGTGCCGGGTGGACGGTGGCCAGGTATAGGTCCAGTTGAAGAAGGCAGTTCGCAGCCTTTCCGTCGCATTCTTGGGGCAGGGAGAGACAAATCCCACTGGAACCAGGAGGAAGAGGGGTGCTCAGAGGAGACCCCGGTTGTGCTGGTGGAGGCGCTGGAAGAACTCTCTGTCTCTCCCAGCGGTACATAGTCTGGACAACCCGGTCCATGGCGGTGCCAAGATGGTGGAACATTGCTGCGTGCTCTCGGATGCACTTCTCCACCCCTACACCCGGGGTACCTGTTCCTGCTGACTCCAAAGTCTGGTCGGTGATTCTGTAAGGGGTGCGTACTGGCGGCAGAGAAGTCAGACACAGGAGAGGAAAAACTGTGTTTCCAAACGGCGCAGTTTAATAACAAAAAAAAACCCAGAACAATCAAATAATGAGTAAATAACCCAACACCCACCAGGACAGACGAGCACAAGCACTTACAATAAACAATCACCCACAAGGACATGAGGAGGAACAGAGGGTTAAATACACAACATGTAATTGATGGGATTGGAACCAGGTGGGACGGAAGATAAGACAAAACCAAAGGAAAATGAAAATAGGATCAGTGATGGCTTGAAGGTTGGTGACTTCGACCGCCGAACGCCGCCCGAACAAGGAGAGGGACCAACTTCGGCAGAAGTCGTGACAATTACTGTTCTCTGATTTTGTCACGTTCGTTGAATGGAGGAGACCAAGGCGCAGCGTGATATGAATACATGTTATATTTTAATAAAGACGGACACTAAACAAACTACAAAAACAACAAAACAAACATGAAGCTATACTATAAATGTACAGGCAACTAGACATAGACAATAACCCACAAAATACCCAAAGAAGATGGCTGCCTAAATATGGTTCCCAATCAGAGACAACGATAAACAGCTGCCTCTAATTGAGAACCAATCTAGGCAACCATAGACATACATAAACACCTAGATAGTTAACACCCCCATAAACATACAAAGTCCCTAGACAGTACAAAAACACATACATCACCCATGTCACACCCTGACCTAACCAAAATAATAAAGAAAACAAAGATTACCAAGGTCAGGGTGTGACAGATTTGTTTTATTTTTATCAATCATTCAATCAAATGTAATTATAAAGCTCTTCTTACATCAGCTGATGTCACACAGTGCTGTATGGAAATCCAGACTAAAACCCCAAACAGCAAGCAATGCAGGTGTAGATGCATGGTGACTAGGAAGAACTCCCTGGAAAGGCCAGAGCCTAGGAAGAAACCTAGAGACGAACCAGGCTATGAGGGGTGGCCAGTCCTCTTCTGGCTGTGCCGGGTGGAGATTATAACAGAACATGGCCAATATGTTCATAGATGACCAGCAGGGTCAAATAATAATAATCACAGTGGTTATAGAGGGTGTAACAGGTCAGCACCTCAGGAGTAGATGTCAGTTGGATTTTCATCGCCAATCATTGAGAGTATCTCTACCACACCTGCTGTCTCTAGAGAGTTTAAAACGGCAGGTCTGGGACAGGTAGCACGTCCGGTGAACAGGTCAGGGTTCCAAAGAACAGAACAGTTGAAACCAGCTGGACTGGGGACAGCAAGGAGTCATCAGACCAGGTAGTCCTGAGGCATGTTCCTAGGGCTCAGGTCCTCCAAGAGAAAGAGAGAGAGAAAAAGTGAGAGAGAATTAGAAAGAGAGAAAAATAGAAAGAGAGAATTAGAGAGAGCATACTCAAATTCACACAGGACACCGGATAAGACAGGAGAAATAATTCTAATATAACAGACTGACCCTAGCCCCCCGACACATGAACTGTTGCAGCTTCTAAATGCTGGAGGCTGAGACAGGAAGGGTCAGGAGACATTGTGGCCCCGTCTGACAATACCCCAAACAGGCAGAATATTTTTTATTTGTTTTTATTTCACCTTTATTTAACCATGTAGGCAGGTTGAGAACAAGTTCTCATTTACAATTGCGACCTGGCCAAGATAAAGCAAAGCAGTTCGATAGATACAACAACACAGAGTTACACATGGAGTAAAACAAACATACAGTCAATAATACAGTAGAAAAATAAGTTTTGGTGACAAAACGGATGGCTATTTGTAAATGACATCGCCAAAGTCGAGGATCGGTAGGGTGGTCAGTTTTACGAGGTTATGTTTGGCAGCATGATTGAAGGATGCTTTGTTGCAAAATAGGAAGCCAATTCTAGATTTAACTTTGGATTGGAGATGTTTGATGTGAGTCTGGAAGGAGAGTTTACAGTCTAATCAGACACCTAGGTATTTGTAGTTGTCTACATATTCTAAGTCAGAACCGTCCAGAGTAGTGATGCTGGACGGGCGGGCAGGTGCAGGCAGTGATCGGTTGAAGAGCATGCATTTAGATAAACTTGTATTTAAGAGCAGTTGGTGGCCAAGGAGAGTTGTATGGCATTGAAACTCGTCTGGAGGGTTGTTAACACAGTGTCCAAATAAGGTCCAGAAGTGATATGCGATATGTGGTTGTCTCACCTAGATAGCTTAAGATAAATGCACTTTCAGATGTCATATCTTAATTTCACATAATTTCTCACATCAGGAAAATAATCCTACAGCATCAGGAAATTGTAATTCATAAACAAATGTAGGGGTTGGTACATTTTTCAATAGTGCAAATCAAGTTTGACATTTGGTAAATGGAAATTACAAACTATAGAAGCCTATATAAAGCCTGATAGCGATTGAAATTAGGCTTACGGGTGTTTTTAAAACGCATATTTTATACAACCGCCCAATATGTAATATACGTTCCCCACGCATCACGCAGAGAGAACGGTTGTGTCGTTGGAGCATGTCGTTATTTAGAGGATGTATAGAAAGGGAGTGCTGCTCCTGGATCAGATTTCTCTATTCAAATCTTTCCTTAACATTATACTTATTTCACAATACTGATGACGGCTCCGCTCCTAGAGAGATAATACTACAATCGGCTGGAAATATTGAGGTGGCTTATTCTAATACCCAATAAAAATGCAATAAATCACAGATTTGACACAACATTGCACACGTTAGGCTACACGTCATGAAATTTCTGATCGTAGTCTACAAGTAGCAAAATAAAACTTTATTGATTGAAAATGAAATATATTTCAATATGATTGAAATAGGCCTGTAGCCAACTGGTTAAATTTTAATGCAGACATCGCGGTTTTCCTTTGAAGCATAATTTTATATTTTCCTTGTTTGTATCAATTACGAAGACATTGGCAATTTTGTTCCGAAGCTATCAGCGGTCACAGAGAGACCAAGGTTCTAACGATAAACTTTTCGGGAAACCGGACCCAGGATAAGAATATTTGCTAAATGACTAAATTGTCAAATGTAAATGTTTTAAAAACAGATCTCATATTACTGTACAGAATTATTATTTAAAAAATATATATATATATATTATTGTCACAAAGAAGTACTGTAGTACGTCTGGGTTTCACACAGTCAAATGTAACGAATAACAATGTATTACATATTTCTATGAGAGTGAGGCAGATGTATAATATATCAAATAAATTTTAAACAAATATGATGACATAGTGAAGAAAACACACCAATTGCTTTCGTAATTTCTTTAAACAATAAGATCAAAGGTACTACTCAACTCCAGCCACTTTAATATTGGGAATTGATGGGAAATGATGTAAAATATATCACTCGCCATTTTAAACAATGCTACCTAATATAATGTTTACATACCCTACATTATTCATCTCATATGTATACGTATATACTGTACTCTATATCATCTACTGCATCTGTGTGTAATACATGTATCACTAGCCACTTTAACTATGCCACTTTGTTTACATACTCATCTCATATGTATATACTGTACTCGATACCATCTACTGTATCTTGCCTATGCTGCTCTGTACCATCACACATTCATATATCTTTATGTACATATTCTTTATCCCCTTACACTTGTGTGTATAAGACAGTAGTTTTGGAATTGTTAGTTAGATTACTTGTTGGTTATTACTGCATTGTCGGAACGAGAAGCACAAGCATTTCGCTACACTCGCATTAACATCTGCTAACCATGTGTATGTGACAAATACAATTTGATTTGATTTGATACTAGCATTTTCCAAAAATGGGTATATATCATTTTGGAAGGAAACGTTTCTCATGTTTCTCCATCTGAGCTTAGAGTAAATGAGATTCCTAATGTTTGTCTCTGTTGTGTTGAAGTCCAATCAAGCAGGAGAGACCAGCCTCCCCTGTACCCAGCTGTGTGTCCATGACTAGTGACTGTTCTAAGCTTGAACCTATACAGTTTAGAGAGGGATACTTTTCTACTGAAAAAAGGTAAGAAAAAGTCATGGGTCATGGTCAGTGAGTTAAACAACACTGTCTCTAGTCATTTCTCCTCTCCCATTTTCCCATTTATTTTTGTGGTGTTCATAATCCATAGGCTAATCCTTTTTTCAATTTTCATAGCCTTAAAACAATATTTAACAAACACAACATTCCCTGTATGTGTGATTCTTAGTCCAGAACTCCCAGAAGACTCTGAGAGTCAGAGGGAGGATGAGGAAGTGGTGAATGCTGAAGACGAGAAGCAGGAGAGCAGTGCCATAGAGAGGGACATTTCTGACACACTGGAGAAAAGTAAAAGATGTCTGACTCATGTTGATTGCTGTTTTGTAACAAACATTTAAAAGCTGTAGCTAAAGTACAGATAACGTAGCTGTGTAACTCAATGATATTGTAGAAGCCTTAATACAACACCTAGTGACCTTATCAAATAACAGGAGGGATGTGTTGTGTTGATTAATTTAGTCAGAAAGAGGAGAGATGAGAGATAGACAGAGACACAACATTAATGATAATATCAGTAATACAAATAATAAAAATATACTCTGTCACTCCAGTGTGCAATGATTATGAAAACACTTAAACATTTATACAGTCAGTGAACGAATTAAGAGAAGAAAATATTATAATGTACAACTTTATAACACATTCCTACAATACTGTAGGCATATAAAACAGACTTATTATTAATATCCTCTGGGTTATTTCTAGATTCAGATGCGCTTGCTGTGATTTGCCAACGTGAACTCAAACTTAATCTAAAGAAGAAGTTTCAATGTATATTTGAGGGGATCGCTCAACAAGGAAACCCAACACTTCTCAATAAGATCTACACAGAGCTCTACATCACAGAGGGTGGAACAGGAGAGGTCAATAATGAACATGAGCTGAGACAGATTGAGACAACAACCAGGAAACAAGCAAGACCAGAGACTGCAATCAAATGTAACGACATATTCCAACCCTTAACTGGACAAGACAAACGTATCAGAACTGTGTTGACAAAGGGAGTCGCTGGCATTGGAAAAACAGTCTCTGTGCAGAAGTTCATTCTGGACTGGGCTGAAGGAAAAGCAAATCAGGATGTCCAATTTGTTTTTTCATTCCCTTTTCGGGAGCTGAATTTGATGAAAGAGGAAAAACACAATTTGATTGAACTTCTCAATCACTTCTCAACAGAAATTAAAGAATCAAGAATCTCCAACTATGACAAGTACAAAGTTCTGTTCATCTTTGATGGTCTGGATGAGTGCCGACTGCCCCTAGAATTCCAGAAAAACAAGATCTGTTGTGACATCACAGAGTCAACCTCAGTGGATGTTCTGCTGACAAATCTCATCAAGGGAAACCTGCTTCCCTCTGCTCTCCTCTGGATAACTACCCGACCTGCAGCAGCCAATAAGATCCCTTCAGAGTGTATTGACCAGGATACAGAGGTACGAGGGTTCAATGACCCACAGAAGGAGGAGTACTTCAGGAAGAGATTCAGTGATGAGGACATGGCCAGCAGTATCATCTCACACATAAAGACATCAAGGAGCCTCCACATCATGTGCCACATTCCAGTCTTCTGTTGGATTTCTGCAATAGTGCTTGAACACATGCTGAAGCATAAGAGAGAAGAGATGCCCAAGACTCTGACAGAGATGTACACACACCTTGTGGTGTTTCATACCAAACAGAAGAATGAAAAGTATCTTGGGAAAGAAGAGACAGGTCCACACTCGAATAAAGAGAGCATTCTGTCACTGGGAAAGCTAGCTTTTCAACAGCTTGTGAAAGGCAATCTGATTTTCTATGAAGAAGACCTGAAGGAGGCTGGCATTGATGTCAATGAAGCCTTAGTGTACTCAGGATTGTGCACACAGCTCTTTAAAGAGGAATGTGGGCTGTACCAGGACAAGGTGTACTGCTTCGTGCATCTGAGCATTCAGGAGTTTCTGGCTACTCTATATGTATTCCTCTCATTCATCAACAACAATGAGAATCTAATGGCCAAACCGCAATCAACATCCAGCAACTTTCTTGCTCTGTTCAGAGACAGGCGTGAAGTTACACTCTACAAGAGTGCTGTGGATAAAGCCTTACAAAGTGAGACGGGAAACCTGGACCTTTTCCTCCGCTTCCTTCTGGGCCTCTCACTGGAGTCCAATCAGAAGCACTTACGAGGTCTACTGACAAAGACGAGAAGCAGCTCACAGAGCCATGAAGAAACAGTCAAGTACATCAAGGAGAAGATCAGGGAGAATCCCTCTCCAGAGAGGTGCATCAATCTGTTCCACTGTCTGAATGAACTGAATGACCATTCTCTAGTGGATGAAATACAAAGATATCTGAGCTCAGGAAGTCACTCTAGAGGCAAACTGACACCTGCACAGTGGTCAGCTCTGGTCTTTGTGTTGCTGACTTCAGAAAAGGAGCTGGATGTGTTTGACCTGAAGAAATACTCCAGATCAGAGGAAGGTCTGCTGAGGCTGCTGCCAGTGGTCAAAGCCTCCAGAGCTGCTCTGTGAGTACATAAAATTACATTTAGAAATAAATATTTACTTCAGAGAAGAATATGTATTATTGATAATAATACTGAATCAATGCATTGATGTTCACATTAGTATAACATTGTGAACATAACATTCTAGGAGACTGAAGATGAATCTATATGTTTTTTGAGAGACTAAACCTAATGCCATTGTCCTTCTACACTATGTGTTAAATGAACAGTGTGTTTGTGAAATCATGATGTTCTCTCTGTCAGGCTGTCAAGCTGTGGAGTCACAGAGAAAAGTTGTGCTTCTCTGGCTTCTGAAGTTCTGAAGTCAAACTCCTCACATCTGAGAGAGCTGGATCTGAGTAACAATGACTTGAAGGATTCAGGAGTGAAGCTGCTCTCTGCTGGACTGGGGAATCCCCACTGTAAACTGGAGACTCTGAGGTCAGTAAATAATGTACTGTATGTATAATGTATTGTGTTATTTTTAAGTCCCTTTTATTATAAATCAGAATATAATGTGTTTCTCAACTCTTCCATATTTAATATAGATGCTACCATGGTTGTAGCCTTCCTCAGGGAATCGTGAATAATTATGAGTGAGAAAATTACAGATGCACAAATATCATACACCCAAAAACTGCTAACCTCCCCTTTTATTGTAATGGTGAGAGGTTAGCTGTCTTGGGGTATGATATTTGTGTTTCTAACTTTCTCACTCATCATTATTCACAATTAATTCAGGACTATCCATAATCATGGTAGCATCCACAATAATCTAGAAGTGTTTAGAAACATATTCATATTTACAATACAAATTACTCCAAAATAACTCACCTTTCATTTATACTGGGCACAAAATAATCTGAAACAC
Organism: Oncorhynchus masou masou; assembly: GCF_036934945.1. Taxonomy (NCBI): domain Eukaryota; kingdom Metazoa; phylum Chordata; class Actinopteri; order Salmoniformes; family Salmonidae; genus Oncorhynchus; species Oncorhynchus masou. The sequence goes on along the minus strand of NW_027016250.1, from coordinate 21,023 downwards.
AACCAAAACAAACAGCAAATGCACCCAACAAGTTCGTAGAGTCACAAGCTTGATGTAATAGTTGCATGCTAGGAATATGTTATTTTCGAAACAGATCAACCTATATGGATGAAAATACCCTCAAATGAAAGCTGATAGTCTGCACTTTAACCTCACAGTCAGTGTATCATTTCAAATCCAAAGTGCTGGAGTACAGAGCCAAAACAGCAACACATGTGTCACTGTCCCAATTCTGTCAGGTTTTATTATTTTTGGGAGGCAAAAGTTAGAATTCTTCATCCACTTTGACATTAGTGTGTTTCGTGTAGATCATTGACAAAAAAATGTTTTTTTTATGAAATACATTTTTATCCCACTTTGTAACACAACAAAATGTGGAAAAAGTCATAGGGGTGAATCATTTCTGAATGCACTGTATCAGGTTTAAGGACACTGATATATCTAAAAGAATAGCAGTGTGATTTAATAAATATAGTTTTACTCCTTGCAGGCTGTCAGGCTGTCTAGTCACAGAAGAAGGCTGTGCTTCTCTGATCTCAGATCTGTCAAGCCCCTCACACCTGAGAGAGCTGGATCTGAGTAACAATAACCTGAAGGATTCAGGAGTGAAGCTGCTCTCTGCTGGCCTGGGAAATCCCCACTGTAAACTGGAGATTTTGAGGTCAGTATTCCTGTAGTTAGTCAACAAGTGATAACTGTTCACCAGATCCTCAACAGGCACACACAGTCCACACCATATGTGTTTGGACAGTGAAGCTCACAGTTTTAAATGTGTTGTTCTGCTCCATCATTTTGGATTTGAGATAGAATGTTTCATATTAGGCGACAATACATAATGTCTGTTTTTATTTGAGGGTATTTATACATCTATTTTACCGAATATAAAGTGATTCTAAATCTAGTCCTCCCATTTGGAGAAGTTGTAATTATTTGTATTTATACATATATTTTACAGATATGATTTTACCGATAGAAATGAATCACTTTATATATCTAGTCCTCCCATTTGGAAAAGTTGTAATTATTTGGACAAATTCATTTAGTCAAAAGTTTAGTATTTGGTCCCATACTCCTTCGCTGACAGAGATGGCCGCCTCGCTTCGCGTTCCTAGGAATCTATGCAGTATTTTGTTTCTTTACGTGTTATTTCTTACATTGTTACCCCAGGAAATCTTAGGTTTTATTACATACAGTCGGGAGGAACTACTGGATATAAGAGCAACGTCAACTCACCATCCATTACGACCAGGAATACGACTTTCCCGAAGTGGATCCTGTGTTTTGCCCACCACCTGGGACAATGGATCGGATCCCAGCCGGCGAACCAAAACAACGATGCCGTAAAAGGGGCAGACGAAGTGGACTTCTGGTCAGGCTCCGGAGACGGGCATATCGCGCACCGCTCCCGAGTATACTACTAGCCAACGTCCAGTCTCTTGACAACAAGGTAGAAGAAATCCGAGTAAGGCTAGCATTCCAGAGAGACGTCAGAGACTGTAACTTTCTTTGCTTCACGGAAACATGGCTCACTCGAAACACGCTATCGGAGTTGGTACAGCCAGCTGGTTTCTTCACGCACCGCGCCGACAGAAACAAGCATCTTTCTGGTAAGCAGAGGGCCGGGGGGGGTTGCCTTATGATTAACGAGACGTGGTGTGATCATAACAACACACAGGAACTCAAGACCTTCTGTTCACCTGACTTAGAATTCCTCACAATCAAATGTCGACCGCATTATCTACCAAGAGAATTCTCTCCGATTATAATCACAGCCGCATATATTCCCCCCCAAGCAGACACATCGATGGCCCTGAACAAACTTTATTTGACTCTATGTAAACTGGAAACCACATATCCTGAGGCTGCATTCATTGTAGCTGGGGATTTTAACAAGGCTAATCTGAAAACAAGACTCCCTAAATTCTATCAGCATATCGATTGTGCTACCAGGACTGGTAAAACCATTGATCATTGTTATTCGAACTTCCGCAACGCATATAAGGCACTCCCCCATACTTTTTTCATAAAAGCTGACCATGACTCCATTTTGTTGCTCCCTGCCTATGGACAGAAACTAAAACAGGAAGCTCCCGCGCTCAGGTCTGTTCAACGCTGGTCCGACCAATCTGATTCCAGGCTTCAAGATTGCTTCGATCACGTGGATTGGGATATGTTCCGCATTGAGTCAAACAACAACATTGACGAATACGCTGATTCGGTGAGCGAGTTCATTAGCAAGTGCATTGGCAATGTTGTACCCACAGCAACTATTAAAACATTCCCAAACCAGAAACTGTAGATTGAAGGCAGCATTCGTGCGAAACTGAAAGCGCTAACCAGGGCAAGGTGACCAGAAACATGACCGAATACAAACATGCTTCAAGAGGGCCACCATTGTTCCTGTTCCCAAAAAAGCTAAGGTAACTGAGCTAAACGACTACCGCCCCATAGCACTCACTCCTGTCAACATGAAGTGCTTTGAGAGACTAGTCAAGGACCATATCACCTCCCCCCTACCTGACACCCTCGATCCACTCCAATTTGCTTACCGCCCCAATAGGTCCACAGACGTTGCAATCGCAACCACACTGCACACTGCCCTAACCCATCTGGACAAGAGGAATACCTATGTGAGAATGCTGTTCATCGAGCTCAGCATTTAACGTCAACATAGTACCCTCCAAACTCGTCATCAAGCTCGAGACCCTGGGTCTCGACCCCGCCCTGTGCAACTGGGTACTGGACTTCCTGACGGGCCGCCCCCAGGTGGTGAGGGTAGGCAACAACATCTCCACCCCACTGATCCTCAACACTAGGGCCCCACAAGGGTGCGTTCTGAGCCCTCCCCTGTACTCACTGTTCACCCATGACCGCGTGGCCATGCACACCTCCAACTCAATCATCAAGTTTGCAGACGACACTACAGTGGTAGGCTTGACTACCAACAACGACGAGACGGCCTACAGGGAGGAGGTGAGGGCCCTCGGAGTGTGGTGTCAGGAAAATAACCTCACACTCAACGTCAACAAAACAAAGGCGATGATCTTGGACTTCAGGAAACAGCAGAGGGAGCACCCCCATATCCACATCGACGGGGCAGTAGTGGAGAGGGTAGTACGTTTTAAGTTCCTCGGCGTACACATCACGGACTGAATTGGTCCACCCACACAGACAGCGTGGTGAAGAAGGTGCAGGAGGCTGAAGAAATTCAGCTTGTCACCAAAAGCACTCACAAACTTCTACAGATACGCAATCGAGAGCATCCTGTCGGGCTGTATCACCACCTGGTACGGACTGACTCCGCCCACAACCGTAAGGCTCTCCACAGGGTAGTGAGGTCTGCACAACGCATCACTGGGGGCAAACTACTTGCCCTCCAGGACACCTACACCACCCGATGTCACAGGAAGGCCAAAAAGATCATTAAGGACAACAACCACCCGAGCCACTGCCTGTTCACCCCGCTATCATCCAGAAGGTGAAGTCAGTACAGGTGCATCAAAGCTGGGACCGAGAGACCTTAAAACAGCTTCTTCCTCAAGGCCATCAGACTGTTAAACAGCAAACACTAACATTGAGTGGCTGCTGCCAACATACTGACTCAACTCCAGCCACTTTAATAATGGAAAAATTGATGTAATAAATGTATCACGAGACACTTTAAACAATGCCACTTAATATAATGTTTACATACCCTACATTATTCATCTCATATGTATATACTGTACTCTATACCATCTACTGCATCTTGCCTATGTCGTTCTGTACCATCACTCATTCATATATCTTTATGTACATATTCTTCATCCCTTTACACGGGTGTGTATAAGGTAGTTGTTGTGAAATTGTTAGTTAGATTACTCGTTGGTTATTACTGCATTGTCGGAACTAGAAGCACAAGCATTTCGCTACACTCACATTAACATCTGTTAACCATGTGTATGTGACCATGTGTATTTGATTTGATTTTGATTTTACATCAAGCTTTTGACTCTACAACCTTGTTGAATTTTCTGTTTGTTTTGGTGTTAAATGAACAGTGTGTTTGTAAAATAATGATGACCTCTTTGTCAGGCTGTCAGGCTGTGGAGTCACAGAGGAAGGCTGTGCTTCTCTGGGCTCAGCTCTGAAGTCAAACCCCTCACATCTGAGAGAGTTGGATCTTAGTAACAATGACCTGAAGGATTCAGGAGTGAAGATGCTCTCTGTTGGACTGGAGAATCCCAACTGTAAATTGGATACTCTGAGGTCAGTTAATTAATAATGTATGTACCGTGTATTGGGAAAGTATTCAGACCCCTTGACCTTTTCCACATTTTGTTACAATTTGACTTATTTGACAATTTGACTTATTAAAATTGATTAAATAAATAAAAATGATCATCAATCTATGTACAATACCCAATAATGACAAAGCGGAAACAGGTTTTTAGACATTTTTGCAAAAGTATTAAAAATAAAAACAGAAATACCTTACATAAGTATTCAGACCATTTGCTCTGAGACTTGAAATTAATCTAAAATGCATCCTGTTACCATTGATCATCCTTGAGATGTTTCTAAAACTTGATTGGAGTCCACCTGTGGTAAATTCAATTGATTGGACATGATTTGAAAAGCCACACATCTTTCTATATAAGGTCCCACAATTGGCAGAGCAAAAACCAAGCCATGAGGTCAGGAGGTCAAAGGAATTGTCCGTAGAGTTTTGAGACAGGATTGTGTTGAGGCACAGATCTGGGGAAGGCTACCAAACAATTTCTGCAACATTGAAGGTCCCTAAAACACAGTGGCCTTCATAATTTTTAAATTGAAGAAGTTTGGAACCAGCAAGACTCTCCCTCATGCTGGCCGCCCGGCCAAATTGATCGGGGGAGAAGGGCCTTGGTCAGGGAGGGGACCAAGAATCCGATGGTCAGTCTTACAGAGCTCTAGGGTTCCTCTGTGGAGATGGGAGAAACGTCCAGAAGGACAACCATCTCTGCAGCACTCCACCAATCAGGCTTTTATGGTAGTGGCCAGAGGGAAGCCACTCCTCAGTAAAAAGGCTCATGAAATACTGCTTGAAATTTGCCAAAAGGCACCTAAAACCCTCAGACCATGACAATTAAGATTATCTAGCCTGATGAAACCAAGATTGAACTCTTTGGCCTGAATGCCAAGTGTTACATCTGGAGGAAACCTGATACCATCCCTATGGTAAAGCATGGTGGTGGCAATATCAAGCTGTGGGGTTGTTTTTCAGCGGCAGGGACTGGGAGTCTAGTCAGGATCGAGGGAAAGATGAACAGAGCAAAGTACAGAAAGATCCTTGATTAAAACCTCAGGACCTCAGCCTTGTGTGAAGGTCACCTTCCAACAGGGCAAAGACCGTAATCACACAGCCAAGACAACGCAAGAGTGGCTTTGGAACAAGTCTCTGAATGACCTTGAGGGGCCCCGCCAGAGCCCAGAACCCTTGAACCCTTTCGAACATCTCTGGAGAGACCTGAAAATAGCTGTGTCGTGACACTCCCCATCAACCTGACAGATCTTGAGAGAGTTTGCAGAGAACAATGGGAGAGCGTCATACCCAAAAAGACTCGAGACTGTAATTGCTGCCAAAGGTCATTCTTTGTGACTGAGTGAGGGGTATTATTTCTGTTTTTAATTTTTGATATTTCTGTTTTGAAATTTGTTATACATTTGCAAACGTTTCTGTAAACTGTTTTCACTTTGTCATTGTGGGGTATTATGAATAGATTGATGTGGATTTGTATGTATTTCATTAATTTTAGAACAAGGCTGTAACATAACAAAATGTGAAAAAGGGAAGGGGTCTGAATACTTTCCCAATGCACTGTATAATTAATTGTGTTCTTTTTTAAAATTGTAAATAAGAAAATAATATGTTTCTAAACAATTCTACTTTCAATTTAGATGCTACCATGATTATGTGAATCGTGAATAATGATAGATTGTTGACAAAAAAATGACAATTAAATCCATTTTAATCCCACTTTGTGGACACAACAAAGTCAAAGGGGTGAATACCTTCTGTATGGCAGGTTTCAGGACACTGATATATCTGAACATGCTGTTCAAATATACCGCCACTCTATTTTCAACACCAAAGAATAGCATTGTGATTTTAAAATGATTTGACTATTTGCAGGCTGTCACGCTGTCTCGTCACAGAGGAAGGCTGTACTTCTCTGGTCTCAGCTCTGAGGTCAAACCCCTCACACCTGAGAGAGCTGGACCTGAGCTACAATCACCCAGGAGACTCAGGAGTCAGACTGCTCTCTGCTGGACTGGAGGATCCACACTGCAGACTGGAGAAACTCTGGTATGTAGAGGGTTTACATCAATGTTCATATCAGACATGTTTGAGTTATCAGGCCTGTTAAGACAAACATTCTTACTACCCCTTGGACATTGTTATATGCTGACTGTGTGTGTGTCTGTGTGTCTGTGTGTGTGTGCGTGTGAGTTCACGTGTATCACTCAATGACTGTTCTTCTGCTTACCACTACAGTGTGGAACATGGTGGAGAGTACACAATGAAACCTGGGCTTAGAAAATGTGAGTGTTGACTGCTGTGAAGAATATGACTAAGAATAAGTCTTAGTTCAAGTTAATTCAAAGTCAAAGACCACCATCATTACTTACATGGTCAAATTAAATATAAGCTGTAGTTCAACAGAAGCAGAAATCAGGGACACCAAAGTTTAGAAAGAGTTGCTTTGACAATGTGTATGGCGTGTTCGTGTTACATAAGACGTGTGTGTGTGTGTGTGTGTGTTCATGCATGCATATGTGTGTGTCAAGTTACCTTACTTTATCCTTTAGATACCTAGAAACATCTACATTAAATTCATTAGTGAAAAGTGAGTTCTAATGTGAATGATGAGGATTTCTAATATTGTGTCTGGTGTCATCCATCAGATGCCTGTGATCTCACAATGGACCCAAACACAGTACACAGACTCCTCTCTCTGTCTGAGGAGAACAGAAAGGTGACATGGAGGAGAGAGGAGCAGCTGTATCCTGATCACACAGAGAGATTTAAGGACAGGGAACAGGTGCTGTGTGGAGAGGGTCTGACTGGGCGCTGTTACTGGGAGGTAGAGTGGAGTGGAAGAGGGGCTGTTATAGGAGTGACATATAAAGGAATCAGCAGGAGAGGAGAGGGTAATGACTGTGTCATTGGATTCAATGACAGGTCTTGGAGTCTACAATGCTCTGACAACAGTTACTATGCAAGGCACAATGATAATCTCACTACAATAGCCATTCCCTCCTCCAGTTCCCACAGAGTAGGAGTGTATCTGGACTGGCCAGCCGGCACTCTGTCCTTTTACAGAGTCTCCTCTGACACACTGACCCACCTGTACACATTCCACACCACATTCACCGAGCCCCTCTATCCAGGGTTTAGGGTTTGGTATGACTCCTCAGTGTCCCTGTGTCAGGTGGTCCCTGTGTCAAACACAACATGATGTTTCACTCTAATCCTGGTCATGTTCAGGTAGGCACACTGGAGCAACAATGTAGAATATCTCTCTAGTGTGTAAACATTTGATTGTAAATATTCATGAATACACACCATTGATGTTGACAGACATTGTCAACTGGAGTCAGTCATTAATAGAATGAATCACCACACTGTGTTGTAAAAACTGTTTTCATTTAGAAATAATTGATCTTGTTGTTATTGGGCTTCTTGGTGTTTGTACATATTGTTGTCTGTAGAATATTAATTTGTCAACTTCTTGACACAACAATCTTGGTTTTGTTTAAACTCAATTCCACTGAATGAAATGTACATGTGACAGATGTAAATAATAAAGTTAATCAACCAGATGGAAGAAGAGAGGTGTAAATGTTTTAATAGTGATCACAATATGACAGTACAGTAATAGATGGAAGAAGAGAGGTGTAAATGTTTTAATATTGATCACAATATGACAGTACAGTAATAGATGGAATAAGAGAGGTGTAAATGTTTTAATATTGATCACAATATGACAGTACAGTAATAGATGGAAGAAGAGAGGTGTAAATGTTTTAATATTGATCACAATATGACAGTACAGTAATAGATGGAAGAAAGAGGTGTAAATGTTTTAATACTGATCACAATATGACAGTACAGTAAATGGAGTACAGTAATAGGGGTTGTGTTCAGTACATAGAAATGGGTCTTATTCAGTTGAAAAATAAGCTTTTATGATCACACACACACACAGACCTTAACCATGTAAAATGTCAACTTCAATGGGGTCGTAGCTGTATCTTAGTAGTGTGTTTTCAGTGAATCTCCTTTCTCTATCATCTCTGGTACAACACCCTCTGTGGGGTTAGAAACATTCAGGGGAAATGGAAAGAGATCATGTGACGTGATTTCCTCTTTTGGACATTAACAAAGCAACACTCCATCTTAGCTTCTCCACATTTACTGGATTGGTTCAACAGGATTGAAGAGAACCTCCCCACCAGTTCATTTTGTCACTTAAAGACCAGCAAGACACAAACGCCGCTCTGGCAATTATTTTATGCCTGTTAGGTTACTGGTTGTCTACAATGACGACTCCTGCAGCTTCAGGAAGTGATACTGTGCATTTAGTAATCACATTATAATATCCACTATTCTGTCATCATACACCGAGCAAACTATAAATGCAAGATGTAAAGTGTTGGTCCCATGTTATATGAGCTGAAAAAAAAGATCCCAGAAATGATCTATATGCACAAAAAAGTTATTTCTCTCAAATGTTGTGCACAAATTTGTTTACATCCCTGTTAGTGAGCATTTCTCTTTTGCCAAGGAGAGGTGTGGCATATCAAAAAAGCTGATTAAACAGCATGATAATTACGCAGGTGCACCTTGTGCTTGGGATGATAGAAGGCCAATCTAAAATGTACAGTTTTGTCACATGGCACAACGCGACAGATGTCTCAAGTTTTGAGGGAGTGTGCAATTGGCATGCTGACTGCAGGAATGTCCACCAGAGCTGTTATGAGAGAATTTAATGTTAATTTCTCATAAGCCCCCTCCAACATTGTTTTAGAGAATAAAGCAGTGCGTCCAGCTGGCCTCACAACCACAGACCACGTGTAACCACGCCAACCAAGGACCTCTACATCCGGCTTCTTCACCTGCAGGATCAGCTGACACCATCCATCCGGACAACTGATGAAACGGTGGGATTGCACAACCAAAGAATTTCTGCACAAACTCTCAGAGACCGTCTCAGGAAGCTCATCTGCATGCCCGTAGTCCTCACCAGGGTTTTGACCTGACTGTAGTTCGGCGTTGTAACTGACTTCAGTGGGCAAATGCTCACAGATGGCCACTGGCACGCTGGAGAAGTGTGCTCTTCACGGATTAATCCCGGTTTCAACTGTACCGGGCAGATGACAGACATGGCATCGTGTGGACGAGTGGTTTGCTGATGTCAACGTTGTAAACAGAGTGCCACATGGTGGCGGTGGGGTTATGTTATTGGCAGGCATAAGCTATGAACAACGAACACATTTGCATTTTATCTGTGGCAATTTGAATTCACAGAGATACCGTGGCAAGATCCTGAGACCTGACGAGCCATTCATCTGCCGCCATGACCTCATGTTTCAGCATGATAATGCTTGGCCCCATGTCGCAAGGATCTGTACACAGTTCCTGGAAGATGAAAATGTTCCAGTTATTCCATGGCCTGCATCAGAGGTGCAACTTTGGTTTTAGAAGGGAAGCACAAATATATATACAGTATATATATAGTGGGGCAAAAAGTATTTAGTCAGCCACCAATTGTGCAAGTTCTCCCACTTAAAAAGATGAGAAAGTTTTCATCATAAGTACACTTCAACTATGACAGACAAAATTAGATTTTTTTCCCCAGAAAATCACATTGTAGGATTTTTTATGAATTTATTTACTTATTTTCCACCATAATTTGCATTTGGTCACCTACAAACAAGCAAGATTTCTGGCTCTCACAGACCTGTAACTTCTTCTTTAAGAGGCTCCTCTGTCCTCCACTTGTTACCTGTATTAATGGCACCTGTTTGAACTTGTTATCAGTATAAAAGACACCTGTCCACAACCTCAAACAGTCACACCTCAAACTCCACTATGGCCAAGACCAAAGAGCTGCCAAAGGACACCAGAAACAAAATTGTAGACCTGCACCAGGCTGGGAAGACTGAATCTGCAATAGGTAAGCAGCTTGGTTTGAAGAAATCAACTGTGGGAGCAATTATTAGGAAATGGAAGACATACAAGACCACTGATAATCTCCCTCGATCTGGTGCTCCATGCAAGATCTCACCCCGTGGGGTCAAAATGATCACAAGAACGGTGAGCAAAAATCCCATGCTGAGTTGCATCCAAAGAACAACATCATGCTTTGGGGCTGTTTTTCTGCAAAGGGACCAGGACGACTGATCCGTGTAAAGAAAGAATGAATGGGGCCATGTATCGTGAGATTTTGAGTGAAAACCTCATTCCTTCAGCAAGGGCATTGAAGATGAAACGTGACTGGGTCTTTCAGCATGACAATGATCCCAAACACACCGCCCGGGCAACAAAGGAGTGGCTTTGTAGAAGCATTTCAAGGTCCTGGAGTGGCCTAGCCAGTCTCCAGATCTCAACCCCATAGAAAATATTTGGAGGGAGTTGAAAGTCCGTGTTGCCCAGTAACAGCCCCAAAACATCACTGTTCTAGAGGAGATCTGCATGGAGGAATGGGCCAAAATACCAGCAACAGTGTGTGAAACCCTTGTGAAGACTTACAGAAAACGTTTGACCTCTGTCATTGCCAACAAAGAAGACTCTATGCTGTAGGCTACCAAAATATTTGATCAACTTCCAGATATTGTTTTACAAAAGATATAGAGAGGGTTAGGCTTTCGGCCATCACCAGCAAGTGAGCTGGGCATCATTGGGTGAGTCAGTGAAATTGGAAAGCATTTTTAGGACTATAATTTCCTCCTCATATTGTGGCCTACAATATGTGTCTCCACACAAATAGGCCCATGCTATTGACGAATTCAAGACAAGGTTGTTTTTATTCATCTAAGATTGTCAGTTTGTCAGTGTCAAAGTAGCCTGCCATTTCGATCATTTGTGCGGATTTAAAAGATTCTGACAATGTCTCCAGTAATGTAAAATGAAGTAGAATATGACTATTCAATGCTGGTCTGACCAATCGGAATCCACGCTTCAAGATTGTTTTGATCACTTGTAGTGGAATATGTTCTGGGTAGCCTGCGAGAACAACATAGACAAATACACTGATACGGTAACTGAGTTTATCACTAAGTGTATAGGAGATATTATACCCACTGTGACTATTAAAACCTACCCTAACAAGAAACCGTGGATAGATGGCAGCATTCACGCAAAACAAGCGAACCATTGCGTTTAACCATGGCAAGATGACTGGATACAAACAATGTTGTTATTCCCTCAGAAGGCAATCAAACAGGCAAAACGTCAGTACAGATGTCATGCCCTGTGTCACGAATCTCGCCGAGGATGGTGCCTCTTCCTGTTCGGGGCGGGGCTCGGCGGTCGTCGTCTCCGGCCTATTAGCTGCCATCGATTCCCTTTCCGTTTGTTTTTGGTTATTGGTTAATTGGGTACACCTGTTTTGTATTAGGGTTTGTTTGTAGGGTATTTAAGGGCACTAGGCCCGCTGGGTATATGTGCGGGCTTGTTTTTGTTTTTTGTGTTGGATGGTGTTATTTTGTTCATATCCTTATTCGCCGGACTATTTTTGTCCTATTGTTTGGACTGGCAACTTATATACGCCCTGTGTGTTGGCGTAACCGTTTTTGTTGCGCTGGGGAATAAATTTGACAAAACGACTGAACCCTGCTCTCTGCGCCTGATTCCACCCACCACTCCTAGTTATCGTAACACCCTGGCCATAGAGAGAGGTTTCTATTCTCTATTTTGGTTAGGCCAGGGTGTGACTAGGGTGGGCATTCTATGTTCATTTTCTATGTTTTGGACTTCTGTGCTGTTTGGCGGGTGTGGTTCTCAATCAGAGGCAGCTGTCTATCGTTGTCTCTCATTGAAAACCATACTTAGGTAGTTATTTTCTGTTTATTGTGTTTTGCACCTGACGGAGCTGTTTTGGTTGTTCTTTTGTTACTTGGTGTATTTAGTGTTCAGTTTAATAACATGTACACTTACCACGCTGCACTTTGGTCCTCACCTTCTTCCACCAATGGCTGTTACAACAGAGACAAAGTGACATCGCAATTTAACAACTCAGACACGAGACGTATGTGGCAAGGTCTACAGACAATCACGGACTACAAAAGGGAAAACCAGCCATGTTGCAGACACCAAAGTCTGGCTTCCGGACAAGCTAAACACCTTCTCATGCTTTGAGGATAACACAGTGCCACCGACACGGCCCGCTACCGAGGATTGTGGGCTCTTCTTCTCTGTGGCCGACGTGAGAAAGACATTTAAGCGTGTTAACCCAGACCCAGACGGCATCCCTAGCCTCATCCTCAGAGCATGTGCAGACCAACTGGCTGGAGTGTTTACAGGCATATTCAATCTCTCCCTATCCCAGTCTGTTGTTCCCACATGCTTCAAGATGTCCACCATTGTTCCTATACCCAAGAAAGCAAAGGTAACCGAACTAAATTACTATCACCCCGTAGCACTCACTTCTGTCATCATGAAGTGCTTTGAGAGACCAGTCAACGATCATATCACCTCTACCTTACCTGACATCCTAGACCAACTTCAATTTGCTTACCGCCCCAATAGATCCACAGACGATGCAATCGCCATCACACTGCACACTGCCCTGTCCCATCTGGACAAGAGGAATACTTATGGAAGAATGCTGTTCATTGACTATAGCTCATCATTCAACACAATAGTACCCTCCAAGCTCATCATTAAGCTCAATGCCCTCTCTGTGCAACTGGGTCCAGGACATCCTGACGGGCCGCAGAAGGCTGAAGAAATTTGGCTTGGTATCTAAAACACTCAAACTTTTACAGATGCACAATTGAGAGCATCCTGTTGGGCTGTACCACTGCCTGGTATGGCAACTGCACCACCAGCAACCGCAGGGCTTTCCAGAGAGTGGTGAGCTCTTCCCAACGCATCACCGGGGGCAATCTATCTGCCCTGCAGGACACCTAAGGCACCCGATGTCACAGGAAGGCCAAAAAGATCATCAAGGACAACAACCACCCGAGCCACTGCCTATTCACCTCATTATATTCCAGAAGGTGAGGTCAGTACAGGTGCATCAAAGCTGGGACCGAGTCAATGAAAAACAGCTACTATCTCAAGGCCTTCAGACTGTTAAATGGCCATCACAGGCACATTAAAGGCTGCTTGCCATATACATAGACTTGAAATCACTGGCCATTTTAATAATGGAACACTAGGCACCTTAATAATGTTTACATATATCATATGTCCAGTTGAATTTGGAAGTTTACGTACACCTTAGCCAACTATATTTAAACTCTGTTTTTCACAATTCCTGACAATTAATCTAGTAAAAATTCCCTGTCTTACGTCCAGTTAGAATCAGCACTTTATTTTAAGAATGTAAAATATCAAAATAATAGTAGAGAATGATTTATTTCAGCTTTCATTTCTTTCATCACATTCCCAGTGGGTCAGAAGTTAACATACACTCAATTAGTTTTCTGTATCATTGCCTTTAAATTGTTTCACTTGGGTCAAACGTTTGGGTAGCCTTCCACAAGCTTCCCACAATAAGTTGTTTTGGCCCATTCCTCCTGACAGAGCTGGTGTAACTTACTCAGGTTTGTAGGGCCTCCTTACTTTTTCAGTTCTGCCAACACATTTTCTGTAGGATTGAGGTCCTAACCGACTTGCCAAAACTATAGTTTGTTAACAAGAAATTTGTGAAGCGGTTGAAAAACTAGTTTTAATGCCTCCAACAAGTGTATGTAAACTTCCGACTTCAACTGTAGGTATTTCTCTTGTCCAGATGGGATAGGGCAGTGTGCAGTGTGATGGCGATTGCGTTGTCTGTGGACCTATTGGGGCGGTAAGCAAATTGGAGTGGGTCTCGGGTATCAGGTAGGGTGGAGGTGATATGATCCTTGGCTAGTCTCTCAAAGTACTTCATGATGACAGAAGTGAGTGCTACGGGGCGATAGACATTTAGCTCAGTTACCCTAGCTTTCTTGGGAACCGGAACAATGGTGGCCCTCTTGAAGCATGTGGGCACAGCAGACTGGGATAGGGATTGATTGAATATGTCCGTAAACACACCAGCCAACTGGTCTGCACATGCTCTGAGGACGCAGCTAGGGATGACGTCTGGGCTGGCAGCCTTGCGAGGGTTAACATGTTTAATTGTTTTAATTACGTTGGCCAAGGTGAAGGAGAGCCCCATCAAGCTTTGGTTGCGGGCCTTGTAGGTGACACTGTATTGTCCTCAAAGCGAGTAAAGAGGTTTTTAATTTGTCTGGTAGCAAGACGTCGATGTCGCGACGGGGCTGGTTTTCTTTTTGTAATCCGTGATTGACTGTAGACCTTGCCACATTCTGGTTTTTGGTGTTTGAGCCGTTGAATTGCGACTCTACTTCGTCTCTATACTGACACTTTGCTTGTTTGTTTGCCTTGTTGGGGGAATAGCTACACTGTTTGTATTCGGTCATGTTTCCAGTTGCCTTGTCATTATTAAAAGCAGTGGTTCAAGCATTTAGTTTTGCGCGAATGCTGCCATCAATCCACGGTTTCCCATGGGTGATGAGGGGGCAGGCACGTGGCACGAGTCTTCTAAAAGTCCTGGTTCTGACTGTGCAGGAGAGTTTAAGATGAGGAAAGTGATACGTTCATAGTGGTTGTGAGTAACTGTGAGGAAATGGGAATCGTGGTCTAGCGCACCATTCCTGATCCTAGGGGACGGTTGTCTAGGGCAGAGACTGGGATAGGGGTTGTAAAGGGACTAGAGGAACACGTAATGATAAGACCACTGACCGGCCTAGGAGTCCACTAGGGCAGGACAGCCGTCCTGCGGAAAGCCGTCAACAGGGCCTGGACGCTCCAGCCAGGGAAATCCAGAGCGTACTCCGATGCTCTCCTGGACCCCTGGCGGAGGAGAGCCTCACCTCCCTTTCGACCCTCTGTAGGGTGATCAAAGATGGCAGGGAAGAGTTGGGTGAAGCGCTCATCGGACCGAAGCACTTCCTGGTCCATCCATCTCCCAAACGGCTTGTGCCACTCCAGAGCCCGGCCTGTCAGCACCGAGATCACCAAGACCACCTCGTATCTCTCGGAGCCATCCGGCATGACGGGCCAGGTGGAGGTGTTGGGGAATAGTCAGAATTAGTTGGTAACATAGGTAAGATGTTTTACATTGATTATATTTTTGCGAAGTTACTTCTCATCAGAATGTTTATTTTGGTATAATACTGTGGCCGGGTTGCAGTCATCTGTTCTCTGTCAGGACTAAGTTACTTGGGCCGCAGAGGGGAGAGGTCAAGCGTGTATCTCTTGGCTCCACAATGTCTGTGTGCCATTCAATGTGTCTCTGTGATCTTGTCAAGGAGGGGGCATGTGATATATGCCTGTTGATATGAGGATTTGTTTTATGGTTCTGAGTTTGAGAAAAGAACATAGTTGATGACAATGCTGATGTGACAGCCTTCGGTGTGGGTGTGGAGACAGAGACAACAGGGGTTCAAAACTGTAGAACCCAGTTCCTACATTTAAATATAAAAGGAGACTTTATCAAACAAAACTATGCTACATTTTATCTCTGGGACCCTCAGAATGACAAATCAGAGCAAGATTACTGAATGTAAGTACATTATTTACCTTCAGAGGTGAACGTATCAAACCAGTTGCTGTGATAAACGTTTTTGTTGTTGTGCACTCTCCCAAACAATAGCAAGGTAGTTTTTCACTGTAATAGCTACTGTAAATTGGACAGTGTTGTTAGATGAACAAGAATGTTAGCTTTCATATTAGCACACATTAGCTCAACTGTCCCAGTATAGCAACACCGATCCCGTTGAGGTTAAACTGTCTTTCATTCTGTCATCAAAATTCCAAGTGGTCTAGGGAAAGTAATAACACTTTTGTTCAGTTCTAACTACACATTCTAATAGACAGTGATTTGATATTCCAGGCTCACAAAGTGAGAGGACCCTGTCAAGATTGACTTCACTATCGATCTGAAGCATGAGGTAAGCTTATATCCGACCGCTTTATAGTTTTGAGTTCTGACGGTTCTAATGGAAATGTGTATAAAAGAGTAATTTAAATCATTTGTTTTTAACATTTTGTAATAACTGCTACACTCATGATGGTGTTGGCAATTGATGTTATTCTTCAATAACACAAACTCCAAAGCAAATCAGGGGGAGAAAAATAGGTTTATTCAGAGGACAAATCAAGATGTTATGCTGGGAGTCAGATGTTCAGTCTCCCTGTCCTCAGCTTTTCCCCACTGTCATGACGTTGGCCTGGGGTAGGTTTATGACAGTCATAAATACCTCTTCCCCCTTTTTTCCTCTCTCTACCCTACTGATGCTACATTTGCAAACCCTTTGGTTAACATAGAGATTCTGGGAACATCAGAACGTGGGGAAATGAACTATAGTCTGGTAATCCGACCAATTGAACATATGCAGTGGTACTTAATGAATATGATGTCAGTTCGGTTGTCATCTGAGACATTCTCATCAATGATAAGATGACATAAACTCTACAGTGGAAAGTCTAAACCGGAGTTATCGGATTCACATGGAATTGTTGTTCAATTTAAATGTTAGAATATTAAATTATTTGTGATGGGATGAAATGTGATTTTAGCTTCTAAAATGTGAGATTTGGGTTTTCACAAGGTAGGGCTCTGCTCAATCAGCGTCCCCTGTGAAGGGACATGGGCTATAAAACTTTTCAAACACTCCCTCCTCTCCTTCCTATATAAAGCCTTGGACGACAATATAACCTCCTGTTCCGAGGACGTAGGGACCACGGTCCGATGTCAGAATGGTTCAGATAATAACTACAGAACAGAAGCCAACATCAGCGTGAGCTTTGGTTGCGAATGGTATGAACTTTGAACTCTTATTCACTACAGAAGTGATACCTCCTAGCTGTTGAGTTAGCAACAGCAGATGCAAACGAGGGTTAGGAAGGAACAGACAGGGTATCCCGTCTATCACACAATGATGTTACTACAACGTATCCAATTGACAACCAGAGACATTCTTCAAAGGACTCGGTTGGACAACACGGCCTTCCGTCTACCACCAAGCTACCGAAGCACAGCTCAGAGTAAATATTTATTGCATTTTCCTTTTCCAAATGGGCGGTAATTTAGAATGCATAAGATGCAGTATTTACGATAGCACAGGTTAAGCCCCTTCGTTCCTCAGTCTTCCCGCTCTTTCACTCAAAACCTGCCCCTTTTCTTTTGTGTAACAAGCTGTCATATCTGTTCCGCCCGCTAGGGACGTTTTCCTTTATGACGTAATATTTGTAATCAAGTTATGATTTAAATGTGTATGTGTAATTCTGTGTGATTAGTTAGGTATTTAGTAAATACATAATTAAACCCAATTTTGTATTGCTGGTTAAACTTGTTAGCTAGGGTTCTTGAAGATAACCAAGAATTTACAACTTTCAGATGAGACTGAATTAAGATGACGATTAATATTGACTGCTATTGATGTTAAATATTTACTAGGTCTTTAAGAATTTATTCGGAAGATAACAGCTCTATAAATATTATTTTGCGGTGCCTAACTCTCTAGTTAATTACATTTACATGATTAGCTCAATCAGGTAATATTAATTATGGAGAAATTATGTTATAAAATAGCATGTCATATCACTTAATCCGGCATAGCCAAAGACACGACACCACTGAACAGAGGAACAGGATGCCATTTAAACCCCCCCACCCTATCCTGGGGTTGACCAATCAGATGTCCTTGCAGAACGACTGGGCCAATGGCCAAATAACCAGTAATCTGCTCCTGACTCAATGTACAGACCAATGAAAACGTGGCACACGTCGCTCTGAGTTCAGGAGTGACTTTCCACAGATTCAAACAGATGAAATCCACCTCCTATTTACAATTTGCTATTGACCATTAGTACTGTAGTTTTTAGTCCTCTCGTGCTCTGTGTTGTGTATTTATCTTCAAAATATACTTATAATGGAATGGAGAACACAGATGTTTTCATTTGATTGTAATTTGTGTCACTGACACTGCACTTTCTTCAACTTGTTGACAGTGAGCCTATACGCTAATATCGCCTTAAGCGTTGTACTTGCTAATCAAGTGAAGTATAATTTCAATATACCCTACTGTCACAAACTAATATCCTCCAACAACAGCGCAATAGAAGCAGCTTCCTCCTCATATGTCCCTCCTCCTACTGACTGTCACATTGTCTGAGGGACACTCTGTTCCTGTGCCTTCTCTTCCTTTTCTGTGTTTTTTCAGTCCTTCATTCAGGGGAGAAATAGAATAGCACTTTATCTCTCTCTCTCTCGCCCTCTCTCTCTCTCGCCCTCTCTCTCTCTCGCCCTCTCTCTCTCGCCCTCTCCCTCTCTCTCGCCCTCTCCCTCTCTCTCGCCCTCTCCCTCTCTCTCGCCCTCTCTCTCTCTTCCTCTTCCGCCCTCTCCCTCTCTCTCTCTCTCTCTCTCGACACATTCCCTATCACATTTCTCAGCCTCATGGATTTAGCCTCAGATATGAAAGACAAGGAAAGGTAACACTTTACAATAAGGATACATTAACATTAGTCAATGCATTATTTAACCTGAAAAAATAATTTGTGAATGTATCTACTAAGCATTTATTAATTTAATGCATTTTTACTAAGCCATAAGAAATGCATTTATACATTGTTTATAAAGCTGATAATTCATTTTAGTTAATAGTTATATAACCTTAATGTCCCGCATCTAAACCATTCATTAACTAATGGTATGTTAGTAAAGAGTTAACAATTAATATTAACAGTATGTTAAGGTTTTATCATGTATCAATCATTTTTAGTGATGCAGGTTCATGTTATTGAGAGATTTTATTTATTCTAGTTTAAAAATAGATTGTGTGTGCTTTAAGTGTTATTTCTTAATGTTAATTAAAGTGTCTTTGTGAGACTCATTGTACAGTTGGTACAAATCGCACATATACCATTGTCTTTATTCATGCGGCATGACAACTTGTCAAGAATTAGCAAAAACAAAAACAATTCAAAGTATGCAACAGAATTAGCAACAGAATTAGCAACATCACACAGTTTCATCACATGCTTAGCTAATGTTAGTTAACCTGACATGTTAGCCTACCTAAACAGTAGCTAGCTAACAGCAGATAATGACTTAGTATAAAAGTCTGCATTGAGCTTCAAAGACTGTTTCTTCGATAGCTACATGTTTTCTGTTTGCTGTTTCTTGTAAAGTCCTCTGTCATTATTTGTAACTGTTGGATATGGCTCGTTAGCTAATTATTAGATAGGTGGCTAGCTTTTTTTGTGAATAGAGGTTTTACTTGTCATGTTGGTGAGCTGCAGTGAGTGGCAGATCTTGGTTTGATTATTGAAGTGTAGACTGTTGACCCCTGGAGGTGGTGAAGTAGCTGTGGTGTTTCCTAGCCTACATTCTTCTGGAACAGAGAGATGCAAACTTCCCTCACAGGGCACGTCAAACAGAGCTTCGCACTTGCAGCGTTCATATGCAGACAGTCTCTCCTTCTCCACTATTATTGGGCTCATCGGTGTCCCAGTTAGTGTAATCAAATCTGGACCCATCTGACCACATCCATGTGCCCTCCTTGATTGCATCAAAACCTCCAAGCCAGGTGCTATGTAGGTTGCCATTGGCATCCTTTGTCAGTGCTTGCATAAACTGGTACTCTAAAAGGCTATGCACGGATGCTAGGTTTCCACCAAGTGCCAAACAGTTTTGCTCCGAATCTACGAATGATTGCTGAATGCTGACAAACTTGAAACAGTGTGATCCATATGTGTACCAGTCTGAGGGACACGAACCTTCCTTATCCCCTCCTGCACTGCTTCCACCTGAGCCTCAGGAGTCTGTTCCACCTTAGTCTTCAGTAAGGGTTCTAAACCAAGCAGCTGGGTCAGGTTTGCGTCGCCCAGTGCAATGGAAGCACTCAGAAGCAGAAGGATGGCCAACTTCTCCATGGTAATCTTTTCCTGTCAGAGAAGGAATCACAGGTGGTAGTCTGTAGGTTCTGTTCAGCTTCAGAAAGAGGAACACTTTTATACATGTAGTGCACCAAGCCACAAGGACAAAGTACAAAAACAACATGTTTACACTGATTCTACATCTTATTGGGAATCTGCCAAATATTGTTTATTTATATAACTATGCAAGTCAGTTAAGAACAAATTCTTATTTCTAATGACAGCCTAGGAACAGTGGGTTAACTGCTTTGTTCAGGGGCAGAACGGCAGATTTGTACCTTGTCAGTTCAGGGATTCGATCTAAAAGCCTTACGGTTACTGACCCAACACTCTAACCACTAGGCTGCAAGGACAATGTACCAAAACACATGTTGACACTGATTCCACATCCTATTGGGAAATGTATCCTAATCCCTCTGCCAAACATGCACTGAGTGTACAAAACATTAAGAACACCTGCTCTTTCCATGACCTAGACTGACCAAGAACACACAACTTACAACTACTTACATTACCAAATCAGACACATGAACAGTGAGAAACCTGAATGACTGAATGAATGTTTTATTTCAGTGTCAAATCGTCAGTTGCGATCCATCCGTTACAGGGTCAATTGACACTTTTTAAAGAAAATGACAATGATTCAAATAAAAAGTATATCTGATGTACTGTGCAGTGTTTACCACATACAAAGAATCAACATGAGGTTGTCTGGGCAATAACAATAACCTTTAAGAATCAAAAACAAAAATAAATAAATACAGATGTATAAATGCAGGTGAATGAAACTGAAAAAGCATTTAAACACATTCGGGCCCCAAGAAGAACTCAAATGTGAAAG